>NC_069499.1:741825971-741835971 GCF_027579735.1 Bombina bombina | reverse complement strand
GGACCGAAGGCCAGAAACCTTCAGCATAGGTGGTGATATTACAGGCTAAATAAACTATTTCAAATGCTTATATAAGTGTAAAGGAAATTCTTGTAAACAATTTAATACACCCCAGAAGGTAAAGTGGACATTGGGAACAAATTAAAGGGGAGAACATTTTTGAGTAAACTGTCCCTTTAAATGGACATAAACCCAACAAAAATCGTTTTTTTTTCTATGATTCAGATAGAGCATGCAATTATGAAAGAAAAAAAATGGGTTTTATGTTAATTTAAGTGCAAAGTCTCTAATTCCGGAGAAAACTATTTCAAAAGTGTGTCTCAGTTTCAGATAATTGTATATTGCTGGTGATTTATGCTTTGGAAGACTGTTAATCTGAAGTGAATTATGCTGTCAATGATAGAACGTATGTTATTGTGAATTGTGGTAAGTGGACATTGTAGTGGGGAAATGAGATTCCCTAATTGTTTTGAGCATGTAAAGTTTGCACTACGTACCCTGTAACGCTGGGTCAGACGTGAACAACCACGTTGACACTCGCAGGAGAAGCCCTCAGGCGTTTATCTATTTAAAAAAAAAAAATGGAAGCTGTCCCTGTGAGTGGTGAGATGTCTCCCATACAATTAATGGAGCTCTCTTGAAAGGGAAGATTTGTTTGGGAGAGCAGTTAGCAGGGAGCACGGGGTGCCCATTAACAATTAAATCTTGCAGCCTATACAGATCAGATTACATTGCTTTCAGTATATGTTACAGTAGCCTCTGTTTTACTATACTTGTCTTTTTTCTATTAGGGTAATAAGTGTTTTTTTGTGCATTTTGATACCTCAGCACCTTTTAGGTTGCTAGAGAAGAAAAAGATACTACCATGTCCCTTTAAATAAACCTTTGTAAAATAAGGACCACCGGTAATTCTAGTTTTAATATCTAATGCAGTTCTGTGTTTTTTTCCCCCCTTTATTAATAGCTCAGTACTTCATATTTCACATAAGTTTGGAAAACAATATAGAAGTAGTTTAAGTAGATGTTTACTGTTGGAAAAGTGTAATGATTTTAATGCTGTCTGGAAGGTTATTCAGAAAAAAACATAACTTTTAAAGCATAGCTGCCATTTCAATATTTTCTTTGCAGTAGTAACTAATGCAATATTATGCTTTAGTAATGGAGTGCCCCTGAGTTGATCTTCTTTTTGATGTCATGACACTTAAAGGGACAGGCTACACCAGAATTTTTATTGTTTAAAAAGATAGATAATCCCTTTTATTACCCATTCCCCAGTTTTGCATATCCAACACAGATATATTAATATATGTTTTACCTCTGTGATTAACTTGTATCTAAGCCTCTGCAGACTGCCCTCTTATCTTGGTGCTTTTGACAGGCATGCAGTTTAGCCAATCGTTGCAGACTCCTAAAAACTCCACGGGAGTGAGCACAATGTTATCTATATGACACACGAACTAGCACTGTCTAACTGTGAAAAACTTTCAAAATGTTTTGAGCTAAGAGGCGGTTTTCAACGGTTTAGAAATCAGTTTGAGTCTAGCTAGGTTTAGCTTTTCAAAAATACCACCAAGGGAACAAAGCAAATGTAATGATAAAAGTAAATTGGAAAGTTTTTTTTTTTTTTTGTTTTTTATAAATTGCATACCCTTATCTGAATCATGCAGGTTTAATTTTGTCTAGACTGTCCCTTTAAGCACATGCAGCTCTCTTTTAATAACCCCGGTCGTTAAGGGTTTCCTTGTTTAGAATGGGGCGGGTCACTCCACAAGCGACGAAACCGCGCTATTATACCCTCATTGTGACCTTCTGGTCACCAGAAAAAGCCGCTGGTAGCGAGACCACGCTATTAGTAATATGTTGCTGGTCCTTAAGGGGTTAAAGGGGATATTGAAGTGAGAGAGGGGACAACAATTAAAGGGACATCAAACTGCTGTGCACAACGTCAAAAGAATAGTTACTAATTATTACTCACAGTGCTATTGCATTTCATCCGGTTCCTGGAGCTTTTTTTCAAATCGGTTCTCCTGTTTTAATAGATTAAAGGTGCCAGATACTGAAGCTCCGCCTCTTTGTACTGGGGGCTGCCATCTTGTAGCTCAGATATTCTCACAGCCTGTGACAGACGCAGTGCACACTCACAGATCAGAGTGGTAGTGTCCACTTTTTTACAGCTATATAAAGTGCTTCAAGTTAGTGTGCATGCTACAAAGCAGGAGCTTTATATTTCTGCAATGTTTACACAGTTTTACAGTTTCATAAAATATATTTATAGAGCCACTGCAAAATATAAAGTTCTTGCTTTGTATCTAGCACACTAACTTGAAGTACATTATGCAGCTGTGGACAACTTCATTCATATGTAAATGCACACTACTTATGTCACAATGTATGAGAATATCTGTGCTCCAAGTCCCCAGTACAAAGAGAGGTGGAGCTTCACCATTGGACAACATTTCAGAGGTTGAAAAGCAACATGGCTTTAAAGGGACAGTCAACACCAGAATTTTTGTTGTTTTAAAAGATAGATAATCCCTTAACTACCAATTCCCCAGTTTTGCATAACCAACACAGTTATAATTATACACATTTTACCTCAGTAATTACCTTGTATCTAAGCCTCAGCAGACTGCCCCCTTATTTCAGTTCTTTTGACAGACTTGCAGTTTAGCCAATCAGAGCGGTCTCCATGGTAAATGCACGTGCATGAGCCCAATGTTATCTATATGAAACACGTGAACTAATGCCCTCTAGTGGTGAAAAACATTTAGATTAGAGGAGGCCTTCAAGGTCTAAGAAATTAGCATATGAACCTCCTAGGTTTAGCTTTCAACTAAGAATACCAAGAGAACAAAGCAAAATTGGTGATAAAAGTAAATTGGAAAAGTTGTTTAAAATGACATGCCCTTTTTGACACATGAAAGTTTTTTGGACTTGGCTGTCCCTTTTAAAGAAAGCTGCAGCATCAGGAGGGAAAGCAAAAGTATAGTGAGTAGTAACCATTCTAGGGTAGTTCTCAGCATTTTAATGTCCCTTTAATAAAATGCTCCAATGTTGCTCCAACTATTGCTTGTAGAAAACTATATGTTTAAATAGGTACAATGTTCTCAGGTGAGCAGCTGAATAGAGTTCACTGTATTTAAAGCTACAGAACTAACACCCTTTTAAATAGGCCATGCTCTATCTCTTCTACCCCTCACTGGGAGTTGGAATTCTGCTGATGCCTCTTGTTTTCATAATATTTTGATGATTCAGTTAGAGCATTTTCCAGTTTACTTCTATGATTACTATTTTCTAATTTCTCTAGGTATCCTTTAAGAAACATAGAGGTAAGCTCAGGGGTGTGCACGTTTTCTGGAGCACTATATGGCAGCAGTTTTGCACGAATGTTATCCATTTGCAAGAGCACTAAATAGCAGCACCATTTCCTACCATGTAGTGCTCCAGATGCCTACCTAGGTATCTCTTCAACACAGAATATCATATGAACAAAGCAAATTTGATTATAGAAGTAAATTGGAATCTTTTTTTAAAAATTGTATGATCTGCCTGAATCACAAAAGAAAAAATTGGGGAATGTATTCTGTTAACTCTTGCAGTCTAGTACTTTAGCATATAATGTGCAGAAGATTCTTCTTTCCTTCTGGGGAATGGTATCTGATTCATGCCTCACATGATAAAGTGCATCATGCTCACGCAGTTATTAGCAGTTATAATAGAATGCTTTTTGCTAGATTTTGCAGAACGTCATGCTTAAATATTTACTTAATCGTGGACTCTGACTCACCTATTTGGTAACTGTCTAGTAAACATCTGTCTGGGGTTTGCGTAACGTTTAACCCTTGGCTGCTCATTTGCTTAATGAAATTGCTTCTAAACAAACAAAAAATCTTATTTAGGAAAAATGTGAGTCATAAAGGAAGGTATTTAAATAATAGCTGGTTCAGCAATGTTGTATATCTTTTAGCATCTAGTTTCTTCTGTGAGTACACACTTTGTTGTTACTATATATGATCACGATAATCAGCCCCAGAAACCGGTTCTGTACTCAATTTTTTTTCTTCACTCTACAAAAGCGTTTTAATAGACACAACATTCTAAAATGCCAGTGAACATTAACCTCAGTATCAGTTGTTTACAAACTTGCATTTTATAATTATTCTTCAATTTTACTGAAAATATATTTTTTAATGTGCATTTAATGCTATAATTTTATCAGCGTGAGAATTGTAGAGATAGAGAAATGCAAAATCTTGGCTAAATGCCTATTACAAGTAGTCATTCATTGTTGCAGATATTTACCTATAGATCACCACCTCTTGATAAATAAATAAATATATATATATATATATATATTTCTCCAGCTTGCTACTGTTTGTGTAAAGGGTCTTTTCATATGCAAAAGAAGGGGGAGGGGGAGTGTCTTATTTCCCACTTGCAGCGCAGCGGTGGGCTTTCCAACTACCTTTTCAACAGAGCTAAACTGAAAGCTTCTAAGTACGTTTTTAAACCATTTTATACTGGATTTTTATATCAGTATCTGTGCATCTTATTCTTTATAGTAGTGTCTATTACATGCAGTTATATGAAAATGAGTGTATACTGTCCCTTTAAATAGGAGTCGGTACACACCTGTCATCATTTAAAGTGCCTCTGATTAACCCCAAATAAAGTTCAGCTGCTCTAGTAGGTCTTTCCTGACATTTTGTTAGTTGTATCCTACAGCAAAAGCCATGGTTCGCAGAGAGCTTCTAAAGCATCATAGGGCTCTCATTGTTAAAAGGTATCAGTCAGGAGAAGGGTACAAAGAATTTCCAAGGCATTAGATATACCATGGAACACAGTGAAGACAGTCATCATCAAGTGAAGAAAATATGGCGCAACAGTGACATTACCAAGAACTGGACGTCCCTCCAAAATTGATGAAAAGATGAGAAGAAAACTGGTCTGGGAGACTGCTAAGAGGCCTACAGCAACATTAAAGGAGCTGCAGGAATATCTGGCAAGTACTTGCTGTGTGGTACATGTGACAACAATCTTCCGTATTCTTCATATGTCTGGGCTATGGGGCAGAGTAGCAAGACGGAAGCCTTTTCTTACAGAAAAAAAATATCCAAGCCTGGCTAAATTTTGCAAAAACAAATCTGAAGTTTCCCAAAAGCATGTTGCAAAAGGTGTTCTGGTCTGATGAAACCAAAGTTGAACTTTTTGGCCATAATTCCAAAAGATATGTTTGGCGCAAAAACACTGCATATCACCAAAAGAACACCATACCCACAGTGAAGCATGGTGGTATCGGCATCATGCTTTGGGGCTGTTTTTCTTCAGCTGGAACTGGGGCCTTAGTCAAGGTAGAGGGAATTATGAACAGTTCCAAATACCAGACAATATTGGCACAAAACCTTCAGGCTTCTGCTAGAAAGCTGAACATGAAGAGGAACTTCATCTTTCAGCATGACAACGACCCAAAGCATATATCCAAATAAACAAAGGAATGGCTTCACCAGAAGAAGATTAAAGTTTTGGGATGGCCCAGACCTTAATCCAATTCAAAATCTGTGGGGTGATCTGAAGAGGGCTGTGCACAGGAGATGCCCTTGCATTCTGACAGATTTAGAGTGTTTTTGCAAAGAAGAGTGGGCAAATCTTGCCAAGTCAAGATGTGCCATGCTGAAAAACTCATACCCAAAAAGACTGAGTGCTGTAATAAAATCAAAAAGGTGCTTCACATTTATGCAACCATATTATTTCTCCAACATAGGTGTGTCCGGTCCACGGCGTCATCCTTACTTGTGGGATATTCTCTTCCCCAACAGGAAATGGCAAAGAGCCCAGCAAAGCTGGTCACATGATCCCTCCTAGGCTCCGCCTTCCCCAGTCATTCTCTTTGCCGTTGTACAGGCAACATCTCCACGGAGATGGCTTAGAGTTTTTTGGTGTTTAACTGTAGTTTTTATTATTCAATCAAGAGTTTGTTATTTTAAAATAGTGCTGGTATGTACTATTTACTCTGAAACAGAAAAGAGATGAAGATTTCTGTTTGTAAGAGGAAAATGATTTTAGCAACCGTTACTAAAATCGATGGCTGTTTCCACACAGGACTGTTGAGAGGAATTAACTTCAGTTGGGGGAAACAGTGAGCAGACTTTTGCTGCTTGAGGTATGACACATTTCTAATAAGACGATGTAATGCTGGAAGCTGTCATTTTCCCTATGGGATCCGGTAAGCCATTTTTATTACATAAAGAAAAAAAGGGCTTCACAAGGGCTTTTAAGACTGTAGACATTTTCTGGGCTAAAACGATTGATATATAAGCATATTTTATACTTCATAGCTTTGAGGAATTATTTTATTCTTGGGAATTATGTAAAATAACCGGCAGGCACTGTATTGGACACCTTATTCTCTAGGGGCTTTCCCTAATCATAGGCAGAGCCTCATTTTCGCGCCTCTATTGCGCACTTGTTTTTGGGAAGCATGACATGCAGATGCATGTGTGAGGAGCTCTGATACATAGAAAAGACTTTCTGAAGGCGTCATTTGGTATCGTATTCCCCTTTGGGCTTGGTTGGGTCTCAGCAAAGCAGATACCAGGGACTGTAAAGGGGTTAAATATAAAAACGGCTCCGGTTCCGTTATTTTAAGGGTTAAAGCTTTCAAATTTGGTGTGCAATACTTTTAAGGCTTTCAGACACTGTGGTGAAATTTTGGTGAATTTTGAACAATTCCTTCATACTTTTTCACATTTGCAGTAATAAAGTGTGTTCAGTTTAAAATTTAAAGTGACAGTAACGGTTTTATTTTAAAACGTTTTTTGTACTTTGTTATCAAGTTTATGCCTGTTTAACATGTCTGAACTACCAGATAGACTGTGTTCTGTATGTGGGGAAGCCAAGGTTCCTTCTCATTTAAATAGATGTGATTTATGTGACACAAAATTTAGAGAAAATGATGCCCAAGATGATTCCTCAAGTGAGGGGGGTAAGCATGGTACTGCATCATCCCCTCCTTCGTCTACACCAGTCTTGCCCACACAGGAGGCCCCTAGTACATCTAGTGCGCCAATACTCCTTACTATGCAACAATTAACGGCTGTAATGGATAATTCTATCAAAAACATTTTAGCCAAAATGCCCACTTATCAGCGAAAGCGCGACTGCTCTGTTTTAGAAAATACTGAAGAGCATGAGGACGCTGATGATATTGGTTCTGAAGTGCCCCTACACCAGTCTGAGGGGGCCAGGGAGGTTTTGTCTGAGGGAGAAATTTCAGATTCAGGGAAAATTTCTCAACAAGCTGAACCTGATGTGATTACATTTAAATTTAAATTGGAACATCTCCGCGCCCTGCTTAAGGAGGTGTTATCTACTCTGGATGATTGTGAGAATTTGGTCATTCCAGAGAAATTATGTAAAATGGACAAGTTCCTAGAGGTCCCGGGGCCCCCCGAAGCTTTTCCTATACCCAAGCGGGTGGCGGACATTGTAAATAAAGAATGGGAAAGGCCCGTCATACCTTTCGTCCCTCCCCCTATATTTAAGAAATTGTTTCCTATGGTCGACCCCAGAAAGGACTTATGGCAGACAGTCCCCAAGGTCGAGGGGGCGGTTTCTACTCTAAACAAACGCACCACTATACCCATAGAAGATAGTTGTGCTTTCAAAGATCCTATGGATAAAAAATTAGAGGGTTTGCTTAAAAAGATGTTTGTTCAGCAAGGTTACCTTCTACAACCAATTTCATGCATTGTTCCTGTCACTACAGCGGCGTGTTTCTGGTTCGATGAACTAGAAAAGGCGCTCAATAAAGATTCTTCTTATGAGGAGATTTTGGACAGAATTCATGCTCTCAAATTGGCTAACTCTTTCACCCTAGACGCCACTTTGCAATTGGCTAGATTAGCGGCGAAAAATTCTGGGTTTGCTATTGTGGCGCGCAGAGCGCTTTGGCTAAAATCTTGGTCAGCGGATGCGTCTTCCAAGAACAAATTGCTTAACATTCCTTTCAAGGGGGAAACGCTGTTTGGCCCTGACTTGAAAGAGATTATTTCTGATATCACTGGGGGCAAGGGCCACGCCCTTCCTCAGGATAGGTCTTTCAAGGCCAAAAAAACCCCTAATTTTCGTCCCTTTCGCAGAAACGGACCAGCCCCAAGTGCTACGTCCTCTAAGCAAGAGGGTAATACTTCTCAAGCCAAGCCAGCCTGGAGGCCAATGCAAGGCTGGAACAAAGGTAAGCAGGCCAAGAAACCTGCCACTGCTACCAAGACAGCATGAGATGTTGGCCCCCGATCCGGGACCGGATCTGGTGGGGGGCAGACTCTCTCTCTTCGCTCAGGCTTGGGCAAGAGATGTTCTGGATCCTTGGGCGCTAGAAATAGTCTCCCAAGGTTATCTTCTGGAATTCAAGGGGCTTCCCCCAAGGGGGAGGTTCCACAGGTCTCAATTGTCTTCAGACCACATAAAAAAACAGGCATTCTTACATTGTGTAGAAGACCTGTTAAAAATGGGAGTGATTCATCCTGTTCCATTAGGAGAACAAGGGATGGGGTTCTACTCCAATCTGTTCGTAGTTCCCAAAAAAGAGGGAACATTCAGACCAATCTTAGATCTCAAGATCCTAAACAAGTTTCTCAAGGTTCCATCGTTCAAAATGGAAACCATTCGAACAATTCTTCCTTCCATCCAGGAAGGTCAATTCATGACCACGGTGGATTTAAAGGATGCGTATCTACATATTCCTATCCACAAGGAACATCATCGGTTCCTAAGGTTCGCATTTCTGGACAAGCATTACCAGTTTGTGGCACTTCCGTTCGGATTAGCCACTGCTCCAAGAATTTTCACAAAGGTACTAGGGTCCCTTCTAGCGGTGCTAAGTCCAAGGGGCATTGCAGTAGTACCTTACTTGGACGACATACTGATTCAAGCGTCGTCCCTTCCACAAGCAAAGGCTCACACGGACATTGTCCTGGCCTTTCTCAGATCTCACGGGTGGAAAGTGAACGTAGAAAAAAGTTCTCTATCTCCGTCAACAAGGGTTCCCTTCTTGGGAACAATAATAGACTCCTTAGAAATGAGGATTTTTCTGACAGAGGCCAGAAAATCAAAACTTCTAAACTCTTGTCAAATACTTCATTCTGTTCCTCTTCCTTCCATAGCGCAGTGCATGGAAGTAATAGGTTTGATGGTAGCGGCAATGGACATAGTTCCTTTTGCGCGAATTCATCTAAGACCATTACAACTGTGCATGCTCAGCCAGTGGAATGGGGACTATACAGACTTGTCTCCGACGATACAAGTAGATCAGAGGACCAGAGATTCACTCCGTTGGTGGCTGTCCCTGGACAACCTGTCACGGGGATGAGCTTCCGCAGACCAGAGTGGGTCATTGTCACGACCGACGCCAGTCTGGTGGGCTGGGGCGCGGTCTGGGGACCCCTGAAAGCTCAGGGTCTTTGGTCTCGGGAAGAATCTCTTCTCCCGATAAATATTCTGGAACTGAGAGCGATATTCAATGCTCTCAAGGCTTGGCCTCAGCTAGCAAAGGCCAAATTCATACGGTTTCAATCAGACAACATGACGACTGTTGCGTACATCAACCATCAGGGGGGAACAAGGAGTTCCCTGGCGATGGAAGAAGTGACCAAAATCATTCAATGGGCGGAGACTCACTCCTGCCACTTGTCTGCAATCCACATCCCAGGAGTGGAAAATTGGGAAGCGGATTTTCTGAGTCGTCAGACATTTCATCCGGGGGAGTGGGAACTCCATCCGGAAATCTTTGCCCAAATAACTCAATTGTGGGGCATTCCAGACATGGATCTGATGGCCTCTCGTCAGAACTTCAAGGTTCCTTGCTACGGGTCCAGATCCAGGGATCCCAAGGCGACTCTAGTAGATGCACTAGTAGCACCTTGGACCTTCAAACTAGCTTATGTATTCCCGCCGTTTCCTCTCATCCCCAGGCTGGTAGCCAGGATCAATCAGGAGAGGGCAT
>NC_069499.1:741783471-741820971 GCF_027579735.1 Bombina bombina | reverse complement strand
TTAAACTTGCATGATTCAGATAGAGTATGTTAATTTAAGACACTTAAATTCACTTTTAAAATTCACTGCTATTGTGTGTTTTGTTCTCTTGGGATCTCTTGTTGACAAAGAATACACACATATCCTACACTAGTGGGAGCTAGCTGCTGATTGGTGCCTGCACGCATTTGGCTCTTGTGATTGGCTAACTAGATGGGTTCAGCTAGCTGACAGTAGTGCAGTGCTGTTCTTTCAGCAAAGGATAACAAGAAATTTAAGCAAATTTGATAATAGAAGTAATTTGGAAAGTTGTTTAAAATTGTATGTTCTATCCAAATCCTAAAAGAAAATGTTGGGGTTTACTGTCCCTTTTAATCAAAAAGAAAAATTGTTTACTATTTTACTGGTGCAGGACCTTCATTCCAAATAATATATTAAACGAGTATAAGTAAAGATAGAAACATTAAAGGGACAGTCAAGTAAAAAAAAATAAACAATGATTTAGATAGAGCACATCATTCTAAACAACTTTGCAATTCACTTCTTTTATCTAAATGTGCACAATATTTTTATATGCAGACTTTCTGAGGCACCAGCTTCTACCGAGCATGTGCAAGATTTACAGGATATACGTATATGCATTTTGTGATTGGCTGATGTAAAAAAATCTACTACTCATTTGAAATTCAAGCTATTCATTTTGCATTGTCTCTTTTTAGTATGCATTTATTGATTATGCTGTTCTACTGCGTTTAGTGGTCCTATAAGTGACCTATTAGGACTGTAGAAACTAGAGAAGGGAATCCAGTTCTGTTTTCCACTTTAATGTGAATATCACCATCTCAACAGAACTTGTATAAATTAATAGTTAATACCTAGATGGTACCATCTTAATATACGCTTAATCTATATAGACTAGCAGTGAACCCCAATATTCATATACAAAACTTCACATTATATGGCACAAAAAAACAAAATCTAATTTGCTTTGTTCTCTTGGTATCCTGTGTTGAATTGCATACCTAGGTAGGCTCAGGAGCAGCAATGCATTACTGCAGTGCTCGACAAATCTGTTTAAAAATTAGGAGCTCCCTGGCTCCTGGGTTTGTCGAGCCCTGCATTACTGGGAGCACATATGTACCTTTTGTCATTGGCTTACTCAATGTGTTCAGCTACAGATGATAAGAGAATGAAGCAAATTTGATAGTAGAAGTGAATTGTAAAGTTGTTTAAATTTGTATGCTCTATCTAAATCACGAAATAAAAAAATTGTGTTTTATGTTCCTTTAAAGGTAAGGTAAGGGTCATATGGCTGTTGTGTGTATTCTGGGACATCAGACGGTTAAATCACTACTGCAAGGTTGATTCACACGAGTGATTTCATGTGTGTACTGTGTAAGCAAGGAGTAACTAACTATGGTTGTACCAATCAATAAAAGGGTTATAAGACTACTGCAAGTGTTATGCAGTGGTGATTTAACCCTTTGCTTACCTGTGTGTTCCGGACAAGGATTTTTAAAACATATTAAAAGCTCCTTGTGAATTAGCTTAAAGAGACAGTCAACACTAAAATTGTTGTTAAAAAGTTGGATAACGCCTTTACTACCCATTCCCTAGCTTTGCACAGCCAACATTGATATATTAATATACTTTATAACATTTAAACCTCTAAATGGCTGCCTGTTTCTTAACCACTATAGATAGCCTCTTAATCGCATGCTTTTTTATTTGCTTTTCACAATAGGAGACTGCTAGTTCATGTGGGCCATATAGATAACATTGTGCTCTTGCCCGTGGGTTCTGCACATCACTGCTAAAATGCAAGTCAATAGATAAGTCGTGTGATCAGGGGGCTGTCAAGAGGCTTAGATACAAGGTAATCACAGAGGTTAAAAGTATATTAAAGGGATACTCAAGTCAAAATTAAACTTCATGATTCAGATAGAGCATGCAATTTTAAACAACTTTCCAATTTACTTGCGTTAACAAAATGTGCACAGTCTTTTTATATTTACACTTTTTGAGTCACCAGCTCCTACTGAGCATGTGCAAGAATACACAGCATATACATATATGCATTTGTCATTGGCTGATGGCTGTCACATGATACAGGAGGAATGGAAATAGACATAACTTTGCAATTTATTTTAAAAAAAAACTACTTCTCATATGAAGTTCAGACTAAATGATATTGCATTGTCTTCTTATCATCCATTTATTGATTATGCAAATGTACTGAATTGACTGGTTCTTTAATATAACCATGTTGGCTGTGCAAAAACTGAGGAATGGGTAATAAAGGGATTATCTATCTTTTTTTAAACAATATAAAATGTTTTGAGTTGTCTGTCCCTTTAAACATATATGACAGAAGCGTGTGTGTGTCCCCTCACATTATCGCAAACACATCCAATGTATAGCAATCAATTAAACACAATGTTCTCAGTAATGTGTGTTGTTGCATCAACCTTATCCAGAATAATTCATAATTTTAGTAACTTTGAAATCTGCATTGTTCATGTGTTCTCTGCTTCCTGATTATTTGGCTTGCACATGGAAAAGGCTATTTGATCTGCTGACAGGACATGTTGTCATGGTAACACTAGTCTTATTCAGAGCTTTAATTTGGATTATAGTACATATAACTAGGCATAAGAGTCTTAATTTAAATGGGCCTTTTAAAACCTATTTTCATATTAATTCTTACACATCATTAAATTCTGTTGAATTCCCTAATCACCTCCATGTCTTGATTTTGTTACCTGCAAAAATGATTTTATGTCCTGTTTTGACCCCCCGACATCTTAATATCTATGTTCTCATTATTACGGCTGTGTTGCATTATTTGTCTGACTAACCTAATGATCTTTCTTCAGGGTGGAGCATTCATAGATGACATTTCACATTAATTTAAGAATAATTCAATTTAAGAGAACAAATGACTGATGGGTGTTATGCATTTTTAACGCAATGTCTCCTAAAATGGAATTGAAAGAATCCTTTGCCTTGACTGCTATATGACTGTCTACAGAGAATCTGCCAATTATGAACACAAACGATCCTTTGATAGCCTTGAACAGCTGAGTGAGATTTTGAGAAATCTGCCCCTAACCAAGAGACATGATTGAAAAATGTGCTTGCTGTCTGTCATTGAATGAACCTTTGCCCCGGCCCAGCAGATTGGAATCAGTCTGTGTAGCTTCTACAGTTGAACTTTTCAGTCTTGTGGTAAAAGAGCCCATTTTTCCTTCTTTTCCTTTCTGCCTTTTGTGTGTGTTGCTGAAAATGCGCACATCCCATGATGGCCTGTGTGTCATGACCTCTCACTGTTGATATTTAACCATTTAAGACATTGGCAGTTTATTCATTTTAAATAATATTTGAGAGGCTACATTTTTAAGTTATGCAATCGCTATATTTATTAAAACATCTCTTAGTTTTGTGCTTTTTCCCACACTCCTAGAGACGCCAATACGGGGAACTAAGTAGTATATGTAACCTATAGTTAACTGCCTGCAACTGGCACGAAATGCGTAAGGTTAATTTCTTCCATGCATCACCTTTTTTTTAAATTTTTTTAACTTTTACTTTTTAACAAGTTTGCCACCTAAGTGCAGCCATTCTGATTTTTGTTTTGCGCTTGTGGCAAGCTCAGTAGCTGCTTCGTGCACCCCAATGCAGTGTGTGGTTTGTAGTTTTCCCTTACTTGCTTTTAATTTCTGTTGAGCTACAGAGGAGCTGTTGGGGGGAGCCTTGGAGCGGCGTTGTTTGGAGCAGTGAAGGTTTAAATTATTCCAAATGTTCTTCATTTTTACCTCCCTCATTTTTTTTTTAAATCTCTCAGTGGCAAGCACCTTTTTATAAGTTAATTCTTTAAAGAGAGAGTTACCCTATGAAGAGTGTTCAGTTTTAGGAGAACCTTATTGCAAATACACTACCAGCATCTAGAAACTAATAGTGGAGCACAGTCTTCAGCTTGGGTCATCCTTGAGGCAATTATAAAGGAACAAAAGTTGTATGCTAGGTATATTTCACTTATTTTAAAAAATCATACTATAAAATCCGCATGTTCATTCTCATTTGCTTTGGCCAATCAGAGGCCATTCTATGGTGAAATATGAGACTCGAGCATTGCCCTATACACAGATAACCTCTATATGACTGCTATAGGCACTAAGAGGTAAACTTATTTAGCTGCTTTTTCGGGTATGTGTTATGTAAGTTGCTCCTCATTTTTAAGATGCTAAAACCGCTTTTTATTTTCGCCCACCTCAGAGTAGTGAGATTAATCACCCCAAAACTTGCAGGTGGGTTCACTACTTGCGTACCTGTCACCTGCAGGGATAATAAATTAACCCCTAAAGTAGAGCTGCAACAACTAATCGATTATGAAAATGGTCGTCAACGAATCTCATTATCGATTAGTTGGTCTGCGATTAGTTGGTTTGTACACAGCACCAGCTGCTTCACTCCGAAAAACTCCTGCACAGGGTATTGTGTTTTATGGTTATGTCCTTAGCCAAAAAGACGTCTTCAGATGTTTGCATTTCACTTTTTTAGTACAGTATGAGTTTCTTTTTAAGTTTACCCCAAACCTTATAGCTGGTTATTTACCATTGCATAAATAATTTTAAGAAATTTTTATGTTAGAATGAAGTCCAGGCTTACTTTGAGAGGCCCCTTGCCAAAGAGGAAAACACTTTGCATTGGTGGAGCTAACAAAGATAAATATCCCACATTGGCAAAATTGGCAAAACCCTACTTATGCATTTCAGGCACCTCAACACCACCTGAGTGGCTCTTCTCTGCTGCAGGCAAAATAGCTTGCAAATAGAGAGCCAGCCTCAGCCAGGAACATGTTTACATTTTTGCTTTTCAATGCAAATTTTCTAAAAGAGTGAATAACCGAATGTTATAAACAGTGATAGTCTAACTCTAGTTCTACCTCCCTTTTTTCAAAAAGCTTGTGGTTTTGCTTAACTATAAAAATGTGTCCTGCTGCTTAAAATTTGGACAAACAGTTGTGTTAATTTAAAGTTTTAGTCTGAAGTTTTATATTTGTTACACTGTGGATTTTATTTTAAATACAGGGAAAAATTAAAAAAATGTTTTTATCCAATTAATCGAAAAAATAATCGGCTGATTAATCGATGATGAAAATAATTATTAGTTGCAGCGCTACCCTAAAGGTGTCCAGTGCTGTTTGGAAAATTGAAAAGTACTGTTTTGCATTGCAAATTAAAGGGATACTAAACCCAAATGTTTTCTTTCATGATTCAGATAGAGCATGCAATTTTAAGCAACTTTCTAATTTACTCCTATTATCAATTTTTCTTCGTTCTCTTGCTATTTTAAGTTGAAAATGCAGGAATGTAATGTAAGCAGCCGGCCCATTTTTGGTTCAGCACCTGGCTAGAGCTTGCTGATTGGTTTGCTACATTTAGCCACTAATCAGAAAGCACTACCAATGTGCTGAACCAAAAATGGGCTGGCTCTTAAGTTTACATTCCTGCTTTTTCAAATAAAGATAGCATGAGAATGAAGAAAATTTGATATTAGGAGTAAATTAGAAAGTTAGTATCCCTTTAAGGAGACTTGAGTTTTTTTGTTTTTTTGTTTTTTTTGTTTCTTTTTATAAATGATAGTTAATGTTTAAAATGTATCTAAAAATGTAAAGTTACTTTGAAACTCAGGTGTTTCAGCAATTAAGATTTCCTCCCTAATAAAAATCTGCCTACTTTCATCTGAAAAACAGATCATCTGAAAAACACTGAAAAAAATGTTTTAAATTAATTTAATTGCACTTATTTTGTTATCAAAATTTGTATCAATATACATATATTGAAAAGACTGGTGGAATCCATTTTCCTTGTCCCCTTTGCTTTGGCTTGTAAGAATTATATTTAGATATGTTTGAGCTAATCAATCACTGTGCAGATTGAACACACAGGGTTGCAGCATTAATAGTGTAAATAATGTGTGCTCTAACAAATTAGAGCATGTCATTTTTGAACTAGAATGTCCCTTTAATATTTGTTTTTTAAAATTATTTGAATAATGCATCCAGTTCAGCTCTTTCTGCAGTAATAATTGTCATTTTTTTCTGTCCCTTTTTTGTTTTTATTTTAGGCGACCACCTAAAGGTCTGTCCACAAGGTTCCACCTGCTGCTCCCAGGCCATGGAAGAGAGATATAGCCAGCAAAGCAAACATGACTTCAAGGCTTCAGTCATCGAACCATGTAATAATCTGCAGAATATTTTTGCTTCCAGGTACAACAAATTTGACGGTAAGTACCATTCTTCCTCCTGCTGTACGTTTAGGATGTTATTTATGGAACACTGATTAATGGCTATTTTAATATAGGATTGTTTTAGTTTGTGGTCAAGAAAGGCCACTGCTGTAGGAGAAATATGTGCTGATGTAGATTTTTTTGTGTTTCTCTTCCCTTTGATATGATTTTGCTTTCACGCCCTTGTTTCCCTAACACGCAGACATATGACAACCATCTGTAGTACCCAGGCGGCAGGCAAACAGATTTTATCAGCCTCTCCCTTTATTTCCATCTACAGACAGGTTCTGCTATGTTATTAAAAAAACAGTCTAAATCCTTTAAAGCGGTTAGATATTTTTTTTAAAAAATGGATTCTGATTTTTTTTTTTTTGGATACCCTCAAACTCTCCACACCTATATCACATTTCTTGCTTTAAAGAGACACTCAAGTCAAAATTAAAGTTTCAGGAATCAGAGCATGCAATTTTTGACTACTACTAATTTGAAGTTCAGGCTAAGTGCTATTGCATTGTATTTTTATTGTGCATTTGTTGGTTATCTACTCCAGAATTACTGTTGTTTAACAAGATAGACAATGCCTTTATTACCCACTACCCAGTTTTGCATAATTAACACTGTTATATTAATATACTTTTTACCTCTGTGATTACCTTGTATTTAAGTTTCTGCAGACAGCCCCCTTATTTCAGTTCTTTTGACAGACCTTTTAGCTTTAGGGCATGCAATTTAAAATTGCATCATGAAAGTTTTTAATTTTGACTAGACAGTCCCTTTAATATTTGTATGTCTCTGAATGGGATCTGACATGCCTATTGTGCATGTATGTCTTGGTGTACTTTGCAAAGGCTACTCAAGGTCATGCCCTCTTATTATTAAAAAGGTAAACTTTTTAAAAAAGGTAAACTAAATGAGAAAAGGTAAATGTCATGATACAATCATGTGGAGTAGTCGATACCTGGATTGGCTACCCGGCAGAGGTGGTATTGTGTCCTCCTCAGCCTGGAAGAAGATCTCCTCAGCTTGATGAGTACACTCGGCTTTACACAAATCGTCACCACTCCCACCCACAGAAAAGTTCATACACTTGATCTAGTGTTTCAGTCTGGACTAGAAGTGTCACCAGTAACTGTAAACCGAGTTACCTGGTCAGACCACCACTCCATTCACTTCTCCATTGTATCACAATCAACCTGACACCAGCCTCAGAACCTGGTCAAACACTGCTCATTAAAAGGGGTGACACCACTGGATGTAGCATCACATATGGATCTAAGTGAACTAATGGGCACCTGCGAAGACCCCAGCTCCTTAGTCCGACTCTACAACAAAACCATTAGAGACACCCTAGAAAGCATTGCACCATCTCGCATACGCACTGTCCAAACCCACAACAATGCACCATGGTTTGATAGCTCCATCAGAGAAATGAAAAGAACAGGGCGTAAGCTCGAGAGAAAGTGGCGCAGAACACATGATCAAGAGGATAAAGCCGCTCTTACCAAACATCTAAATAAATATCAATCCAAGATAACTCAGAAAAAATCTTCATTTTTATCATGCGAAATTGCACTCTCCCACAATAGACCCAGGCAACTGTTTCGCACAGTAGAAAGGCTCTGCAAACCAGCATGCATGCTTAGCCCTACCAACTTTTCTCAGGATAAATGTGAAGCATTTGCGAACTTCTTCAGAGACTAGATTTCCTCTATCCGAACCGCTATCACAGCAGGCCAAACAGTTACACACCAGAACTACTACAATGGAATGCCAGATTGCCCCAGTTTATGGGCCACTTTTACAAATGTGGATATAAAAGGAGTTAAAAACACCATACAAAAGTTGCACCCTACTACGTGTGACTTAGACCCCGCTCCAACTCAGCTCATATCTGGATGCATTGAAACACTCGCCCCAGTCCTCACAAAAATAATGCAATGTTCACTAAAACCAGGGGACTTCCCAGATCCTCTAAAAGAAGCTGTGGTAAAAAAAAGAAACCTTTATTAGACCCAGACTGCATGACTAATTACAGACCAGTATCCAACCTCCCATTTCTGGGGAAAGTAATTGAAAAAGTAGTGGCAACTCAACTGGAAGCCCATCTATCACTCCTAAACATATTCGATCCTTTCCAGTCAGGCTTCAGATGCCACCACAGCACTGAAACCGCGCTAGTCTGAGTGCTAAATGATCTCCTCATGGCAAGAGACAAAGGTGATTACTCCATTCTAATCCTCCTGGATCTCTCAGCTGCATTTGACACCATTGACACCATTTTACACCATCCTCTAGGCTAGATTACTGCAATGCACTTTACTTAGGCCTCCCAAAAAAAGAACTCCATCGCCTTCAGACAGTACAAAACGCAGCAGCCAGACTATTGACCAATCAAACTTGCTCCTGCCACATAACACCTGTTCTCCACTCCCTGCATTGGCTTCCAATTAAATGGCGAACATATTTTAAAATTGGCCTGCTGACCTTCAAAGCCTTAAACAACCAAGGCCCACAGTACCTGAAAGAGCTCCTGACACCCTACATCCCATCCCGTTCACTTAGGTCAGCCAACACATCCCTCCTCTCAGTGCCAAGAATAAGGACAAACTCAGGCTCCAGAGCATTCGGCCATGCTGCCCCTACTTTCTGGAACTCTTTACCGTGCGCAATCAGAGAGGCACAGTCCTTACAGACTTTTTTAAAAAAAAGCTAAAGATCCACCTCTTCCATCAGGCATTCAGTCCGATTATCTGAGCTTCAGAAACTCCTAACTTTTATGTCTTATGTTGATATATTTGTAAAGTGCTTTGAGTCTCACAGGGAGAAAAGCGCTATATAAATTGCAAATTATTATTATATTATAATGTGAATTGCCTTGTTCTGTGTGTGAAAACTGCTTTCAGAAAAGCTGTAAGCTGAGACCCCCCTCCTCCCCCCTCCTTAGTAGTGTAACTGTGTGTAGGAATGCAGACGCTCCTCCCCTTGGAGACTGATAGTGGGAGCTAAGACTTGTTTGCATTGGTTGCACTCATTGTAAATTATAACCCAGGCGTTGTCTTTGACAAGACAAAGAAAATTTGGTTTAAATATGTAACAGAAAGACTTGGTTGGCAGAACTGCCCTGGGGACCAAAGCCATCAACATCATTATCAGCAGTTCTCCACATATCTAAAGGAACTTGGTAATAAGTTAGATATTGTGTGTAATTATTTTCATGTCCCATTTTCTTTTTGAAGAACTGTAGCTTTGCAATTGTATGTTATTTCTCCAACATAGGTGTGTCCGGTCCACGGCGTCATCCTTACTTGTGGGATATTCTCTTCCCCAACAGGAAATGGCAAAGAGCCCAGCAAAGCTGGTCACATGATCCCTCCTAGGCTCTGCCTACCCCAGTCATTCTCTTTGCCGTTGTACAGGCAACATCTCCACGGAGATGGCTTAGAGTTTTTTAGTGTTTAACTGTAGTTTTTATTATTCAATCAAGAGTTTGTTATTTTGAAATAGTGCTGGTATGTACTATTTACTCAGAAACAGAAAAGAGATGAAGATTTCTGTTTGTATGAGGAAAATGATTTTAGCAACCGTCACTAAAATCCATGGCTGTTCCACACAGGACTGTTGAGAGCTATTAACTTCAGTTGGGGGAACAGTGAGCAGTCTCTTGCTGCTTGAGGTATGACACATTCTAACAAGACGATGTAATGCTGGAAGCTGTCATTTTCCCTCTGGGATCCGGTAAGCCATGTTTATTACGATTGTAAATAAGGGCTTCAAAAAGGGCTTATTAAGACTGTAGACTTTTTTTGGGCTAAATCGATTGATTATTAACACATATTTAGCCTTGAGGAATCATTTTATCTGGGTATTTTGATATAATAATATCGGATTTTCGCGCCGGTGTTGCGCACTTGTTTTTGAGAGGCATGGCATGCAGTCGCATGTGAGAGGAGCTCTGATACTTAGAAAAGACTTTCTGAAGGCGTCATTTGGTATCGTATTCCCCTTGGGGCTTGGTTGGGTCTCAGCAAAGCAGATACCAGGGACTGTAAAGGGGTTAAAGTTCAAAACGGCTCCGGTTCCGTTATTTTAAGGGTTAAAGCTTCCATATTTGGTGTGCAATACTTTTAAGGCTTTAAGACACTGTGGTGAAAATTTGGTGAATTTTGAACAATTCCTTCATGTTTTTTCGCATTTGTAGTAATAAAGTGTGTTCAGTTTAAAATTTAAAGTGACAGTAACGGTTTTATTTTAAAACGTTTTTTGTACTTGTTATCAAGTTTATGCCTGTTTAACATGTCTGAACTACCAGATAGACTGTGTTCTGAATGTGGGGAAGCCAGAATTCCTATTCATTTAAATAAATGTGATTTATGTGACAATGACAATGATGCCCAAGATGATTCCTCAAGTGAGGGGAGTAAGCATGGTACTGCATCATTCCCTCCTTCGTCTACACGAGTCTTGCCCACTCAGGAGGCCCCTAGTACATCTAGCGCGCCAATACTCCTTACTATGCAACAATTAACGGCTGTAATGGATAATTCTGTCAAAAACATTTTAGCCAAAATGAACACTTATCAGCGTAAGCGCGACTGCTCTGTTTTAGATACTGAAGAGCATGACGACGCTGATGTTAATATTTCTGAAGGGCCCCTAACTCAGTCTGATGGGGCCAGGGAGGTTTTGTCTGAGGGAGAAATTACTGATTCAGGGAACATTTCTCAACAAGCTGAACCTGATGTGATTGCATTTAAATTTAAGTTGGAACATCTCCGCATTCTGCTTAAGGAGGTATTATCCACTCTGGATGATTGTGACAAGTTGGTCATCCCAGAGAAACTATGTAAAATGGACAAGTTCCTAGAGGTGCCGGGGCTCCCAGAAGCTTTTCCTATACCCAAGCGGGTGGCGGACATTGTTAATAAAGAATGGGAAAGGCCCGGTATTCCTTTCGTCCCTCCCCCCATATTTAAAAAATTGTTTCCTATGGTCGACCCCAGAAAGGACTTATGGCAGACAGTCCCCAAGGTCGAGGGAGCGGTTTCCACTTTAAACAAACGCACCACTATACCCATAGAGGATAGTTGTGCTTTCAAAGATCCTATGGATAAAAAATTAGAAGGTTTGCTTAAAAAGATGTTTGTTCAGCAGGGTTACCTTCTACAACCAATTTCATGCATTGTCCCTGTCGCTACAGCCGCATGTTTCTGGTTCGATGAGCTGATAAAGGCGGTCGACAGTGATTCTCCTCCTTATGAGGAGATTATGGACAGAATCAATGCTCTCAAATTGGCTAATTCTTTCACCCTAGACGCCACTTTGCAATTGGCTAGGTTAGCGGCTAAGAATTCTGGGTTTGCTATTGTGGCGCGCAGAGCGCTTTGGTTGAAATCTTGGTCGGCTGATGCGTCTTCCAAGAACAAGCTACTTAACATTCCTTTCAAGGGGAAAACGCTGTTTGGCCCTGACTTGAAAGAGATTATCTCGGATATCACTGGGGGTAAGGGCCACGCCCTTCCTCAGGATCGGCCTTTCAAGGCAAAAAATAAACCTAATTTTCGTCCCTTTCGTAGAAACGGACCAGCCCAAAGTGCTACGTCCTCTAAGCAAGAGGGTAATACTTCTCAAGCCAAGCCAGCTTGGAGACCAATGCAAGGCTGGAACAAGGGAAAGCAGGCCAAGAAACCTGCCACTGCTACCAAGACAGCATGAAATGTTGGCCCCCGATCCGGGACCGGATCTGGTGGGGGGCAGACTCTCTCTCTTCGCTCAGGCTTGGGCAAGAGATGTTCTGGATCCTTGGGCGCTAGAAATAGTCTCCCAAGGTTATCTTCTGGAATTCAAGGGACTTCCCCCAAGGGGGAGGTTCCACAGGTCTCAGTTGTCTTCAGACCACATAAAAAGACAGGCATTCTTACATTGTGTAGAAGACCTGTTAAAAATGGGAGTGATTCATCCCGTTCCATTAAGAGAACAAGGGATGGGGTTCTACTCCAATCTGTTTATAGTTCCCAAAAAAGAGGGAACGTTCAGACCAATCTTAGATCTCAAGATCTTAAACAAGTTTCTCAAGGTTCCATCGTTCAAGATGGAAACCATTCGAACTATTCTTCCTTCCATCCAGGAAGGTCAATTCATGACCACGGTGGATTTAAAGGATGCGTATCTACATATTCCTATCCACAAGGAACATCATCGGTTCCTGAGGTTCGCATTCCTGGACAAACATTACCAGTTCGTGGCGCTTCCTTTCGGATTAGCCACTGCTCCAAGGATTTTCACAAAGGTACTAGGGTCCCTTCTAGCTGTGCTAAGACCAAGGGGCATTGCTGTAGTACCTTACTTGGACGACATCAAGCGTCGTCCCTTCCTCAAGCAAAGGCTCACACGGACATTGTCCTGGCCTTTCTCAGATCTCACGGATGGAAAGTGAACGTGGAAAAGAGTTCTCTATCTCCGTCAACAAGGGTTCCCTTCTTGGGAACAATAATAGACTCCTTAGAAATGAGGATTTTTCTGACAGAGGCCAGAAAAACAAAACTTCTAGACTCTTGTCGGATACTTCATTCCGTTCCTCTTCCTTCCATAGCTCAGTGCATGGAAGTGATCGGGTTGATGGTAGCGGCAATGGACATAGTTCCTTTTGCACGCATTCATCTAAGACCATTACAACTGTGCATGCTCAGTCAGTGGAATGGGGACTATACAGACTTGTCTCCGAAGATACAAGTAAATCAGAGGACCAGAGACTCACTCCGTTGGTGGCTGTCCCTGGACAACCTGTCACAAGGGATGACATTCCGCAGACCAGAGTGGGTCATTGTCACGACCGACGCCAGTCTGATGGGCTGGGGCGCGGTCTGGGGATCCCTGAAAGCTCAGGGTCTTTGGTCTCGGGAAGAATCTCTTCTACCGATAAATATTCTGGAACTGAGAGCGATATTCAATGCTCTCAAGGCTTGGCCTCAGCTAGCGAGGGCCAAGTTCATACGGTTTCAATCAGACAACATGACAACTGTTGCGTACATCAACCATCAGGGGGGAACAAGGAGTTCCCTGGCGATGGAAGAAGTGACCAAAATCATTCTATGGGCGGAGTCTCACTCCTGCCACCTGTCTGCTATCCACATCCCAGGAGTGGAAAATTGGGAAGCGGATTTTCTGAGTCGTCAGACATTGCATCCGGGGGAGTGGGAACTCCATCCGGAAATCGTTGCCCAAGTCACTCAGCTGTGGGGCATTCCAGACATGGATCTGATGGCCTCTCGTCAGAACTTCAAAGTTCCTTGCTACGGGTCCAGATCCAGGGATCCCAAGGCGGCTCTAGTGGATGCACTAGTAGCACCTTGGACCTTCAAACTAGCTTATGTGTTCCCGCCGTTTCCTCTCATCCCCAGGCTGGTAGCCAGGATCAATCAGGAGAGGGCGTCGGTGATCTTGATAGCTCCTGCGTGGCCACGCAGGACTTGGTACGCAGATCTGGTGAATATGTCATCGGCTCCTCCTTGGAAGCTACCTTTGAGACGAGACCTTCTTGTTCAGGGTCCGTTCGAACATCCGAATCTGGTTTCACTCCAGCTGACTGCTTGGAGATTGAACGCTTGATCTTATCGAAGCGAGGATTCTCAGATTCTGTTATCGATACTCTTGTTCAGGCCAGAAAGCCTGTAACTAGAAAGATTTACCACAAAATTTGGAAAAAATATATCTGTTGGTGTGAATCTAAAGGATTCCCTTGGGACAAGGTTAAGATTCCTAGGATTCTATCCTTCCTTCAAGAAGGATTGGAAAAAGGATTATCTGCAAGTTCCCTGAAGGGACAGATTTCTGCCTTGTCTGTGTTACTTCACAAAAAGCTGGCCGCTGTGCCAGATGTTCAAGCCTTTGTTCAGGCTCTGGTTAGAATTAAGCCTGTTTACAAACCTTTGACTCCTCCTTGGAGTCTCAATTTAGTTCTTTCAGTTCTTCAGGGGGTTCAGTTTGAACCCTTACATTCCGTTGATATTAAGTTATTATCTTGGAAAGTTTTGTTTTTAGTTGCAATTTCTTCTGCTAGAAGAGTTTCAGAATTATCTGCTCTGCAGTGTTCTCCTCCTTATCTGGTGTTCCATGCAGATAAGGTGGTTTTACGTACTAAACCTGGTTTTCTTCCAAAAGTTGTTTCTAACAAAAACATTAACCAGGAGATTATCGTACCTTCTCTGTGTCCGAAACCAGTTTCAAAGAAGGAACGTTTGTTGCACAATTTGGATGTTGTTCGCGCTCTAAAATTCTATTTAGATGCTACAAAGGATTTTAGACAAACATCTTCCTTGTTTGTTGTTTATTCCGGTAAAAGGAGAGGTCAAAAAGCAACTTCTACCTCTCTCTCTTTTTGGATTAAAAGCATCATCAGATTGGCTTACGAGACTGCCGGACGGCAGCCTCCCGAAAGAATCACAGCTCATTCCACTAGGGCTGTGGCTTCCACATGGGCCTTCAAGAACGAGGCTTCTGTTGATCAGATATGTAGGGCAGCGACTTGGTCTTCACTGCACACTTTTACCAAATTTTACAAGTTTGATACTTTTGCTTCTTCTGAGGCTATTTTTGGGAGAAAGGTTTTGCAAGCCGTGGTGCCTTCCATTTAGGTGACCTGATTTGCTCCCTCCCTTCATCCGTGTCCTAAAGCTTTGGTATTGGTTCCCACAAGTAAGGATGACGCCGTGGACCGGACACACCTATGTTGGAGAAAACAGAATTTATGTTTACCTGATAAATTACTTTCTCCAACGGTGTGTCCGGTCCACGGCCCGCCCTGGTTTTTTTAATCAGGTCTGATAATTTATTTTCTTTAACTACAGTCACCACGGTACCATATGGTTTCTCCTATGCAAATATTCCTCCTTAACGTCGGTCGAATGACTGGGGTAGGCGGAGCCTAGGAGGGATCATGTGACCAGCTTTGCTGGGCTCTTTGCCATTTCCTGTTGGGGAAGAGAATATCCCACAAGTAAGGATGACGCCGTGGACCGGACACACCGTTGGAGAAAGTAATTTATCAGGTAAACATAAATTCTGTTTTTGAATGTCTTTATAATTTTGCACTGTGTAACCTGTATTGATATTTTTGTTATTAAACACATAGAAATCCCATTCTGTCTTTTCGGCTCTAATATCCATATTCACACTCCTGTTGAGACAAGGTTAAAGGCACGTTACCCAATTGTTAAATAGTGTGAGTTTTTAGGGATTCCCCAAAACTCCCCTTTAGTTTAAAAGTTTTGGTGGTGGCAGCTGGGAAATTGTTAATTAGAGCAGTGTGGACAAGATTTGGGGTCTAATGTGGTATACCTTTTAAGGTCCTTTTGCAGAGTTGCAAGGATAAGGGAACCAGAGCTGTGTGCCATTAACCCCTTCATGCCCACACCCCTCTATTGTGACGTTGAGAAGGTTTGATTCGTCACAGTAAATAATTAATAACAGATAATGAGAGATTTGGTAAAGTGTACCACAGTTACATCATGTTCCATAGTAGCATATAACATACACTAATCCTTTAGGAAATTTTGCTGCTGAAATGTATCATACCAGGGCATTTAAAGTAAAGTATGCCGAGAAACTTTTCAGTTTAACAGTGTCAAGTAAATTTGTGCTATAGTCAAAGGAACCAGGTAAATTATGTATTGAATTATTACCTGTAACTGTCAGCAGATTATGAAGCCCATTCAAGGGCTACAATAAATGGACAAGTTAGGGGAGTCAGAATGGTACACATGGATTACAGACCTCTTTTCTCTAGTGAGTTTAGTAAGTGCAATGTACCAGATTGAGAGGTGGCTTCATGCATACATTTGTCTATATATAGGAATGTATTTGTGTAATAATAATACTGTGCTGTAGTAATAGTACTTAAGTTATACATTAAAAGAGACGTGAAGGCCAAACTTTTTTTTTCTTTTATAATTCAGATAGAATATATATTTCTTTTTAAAGACACGATGAGTCCACGGATTTCATCCTTACTTGTGGGATTACGCCTCCTGGTCAGCAGGAGGAGGCAAAGAGCACCACAGCAGAGCTGTATATATAGCTCCTCCCTTCCCTCCCACTCCAGTCATTCTCTTTGCCTGTGTTAGTAATAGGAAGAGGTAAAGTGAGGTGTTAGTTTAGATTCTTCAATCAAGAGTTTGTTATTTTTAAAATGGTACCAGTGAGTGCTATTTTATTATAGGGTGTAGCTGTATTCCTTGTCAGCCTCTAGAGTAGAGCTACAGGTGGCTTTAAAGCAATGGGAACTGATGGGACAAAACTCTCACTGCGCCTCCCATACTGAGTGCTGCCCTTCTGATGATGGTCTTAGCAGATGTTAGCTAAGGCCCTGTATGTCTCCACAGAACGACAGGAGGGAGAAGACCTCTTGATCCTGTGGGAAGTGTCATGCTGTCGCTCAGCATAAAGGTATGTGCAATCCTTTATTTTTTTTGAAATCCTTTATTTTTTTTGGACATGGATTAACTCCGAAACGGCTGTATATTTACCTATCTGATAAGTGGGGAAATACATTTTTATGGACAAGATAAAAGGTTTCCCTCATTACTCTGTAACTCTTGACTTTCGAGAGTCATGACAGACTGTATTTTTGATATGGGCTGTTACTGACATATTAGCCCTGTTGTTGGTGCTGTGGGCGAGACGCTGGGGAAATTGATTTTCAGAGTTTTGCAATTTAGTACTCCGGCGTAAGACTGGGTGTTTTTACTAGGGTTCCGTTTAAGGAGGAATTTCTTTGACCGGCATTTGCTTTTTCACTTTATTTAGCTGGGTTCAGCAGTGACTTTCTTTGCCGCCCACGAAGGGCAGGGCTTAACTTTTGCGCGCTTGAGAAGCCGCACAGTTGTTTTCTTCTACGGGATCCCGGCATCCGAGTAAGCTTGTAGACACCGGTGTTCACTAAGACCGCATGGTTAAATGTAAAAGCAGGCAGTCTTAGGCATTCTGAAGAACGGCTAGAAGTGGTCATTGTACTGTGGGAGCAGGTAGGCGCCTCAGCAGAGCTGTTGAGGCGAAGAGGTGCACTGTTTTTTGTCATTTAATATGCCCAGTAAATTGGTTTAACTGTCAGAGTGGTTTTTTTCAGTTTGTAGCTCTCCCTTTCAGTCCGACCACGGCGCCCAGAATTTTCACAAAGGTCTGGGGTCTTTACTGGCGGTTCTAAGACCGCGGGGCATTGCGGTGGCGCCTTATCTGGACGATATTCTGATCCAGGCGTCATCCTTTCAACTAGCAAGGTCCCATACCGACATTGTGCTATCCTTCCTAAGAACTCATGGGTGCAAGGTAAATCTGGACAAAAGTTTGTTAGTTCCTCAGACAAGGGTACCCTTTCCGGGAACTATAATCGACTCTATTTCAATGCAGATTTTTCTGACGGAAGTCAGAAAGTTAAAGATTCTGGATACATGTCGAGCCCTTCAGGCCAATCCTCGTCCCCGTCAGTGGCTCAACGCATGGAGGTAATCGGATTGATAGTGGCGGCAATGGACATTGTATCGTTTGCGCGTTTTCAGCTCAGGCCTCTGCAGTTAAGCATGCTCAGGCAGTGGAATGGAGATTATACAGATTTGTCTCCTCGAATAAATCCTGAGCAGGAGACTAGGGACTCTCTTCTATGGTGGTTGTCAATGGATCATCTATCCCAGGGGACATGCTTTCACAGACCCTCATGGGTGATAGTGACAACGGATGCCAACCTGTTAGGATGGGGAGCAGTCTGGAACTCCTTAAGGGCTCAGGGTGTATGGACTCAGGCAGAGTCTCTCCTTCCCATCAATATCCTAGAGGTGCGAGCAGTATTCAATGCGCTTTGGTCCTGGCCTCAGTTGGCCACGACCCAATTCATCAGATTCCAGTCGGACAACATAACGACAGTGGCTTACATCAATCATCAGAGAGGAACAAGGAGGTAGCCAAAATAATTTGGTGGGCGGAGACTCACTCTTGTCATCTGTCAGCGATCTACATCCCAGGGGTGGAGAACTGGGAGATGGATTTTCTGAGCAGGCAGACCTTTCATCCAGGGAGTGGGAACTTCACCCGGAAGTATTTTCAAGCTTGATTCTAAGATGGGGTCGGCCGGAGTTGGACCTTATGGCGTCTCGTCAGAATGCCAAGCTTCCGAGATACGGGTCCAGGCCCAGGGATCCCCAGGCTGAGCTGATAGATGCCTTGGCAGTTCCTTGGTCCTTCAGCCTAGCATATGCGTTTCCCCCATTTGCCCTCCTTCCTCGGGTGATTGCTCGGATCAAACAGGAGAGGGCATCCGTGATCCTCATTGCCCCTGCGTGGCCTCACAGGATTTGGTTTGCCGATCTGGTGGACATGTTGTCTCTACCACCTTGGAAGCTTCCATTGAGGAAGGACCTTCTAATTCAGGGTCCCTTCCATCACCCGAATCTAGTTTCTCTATAGCTGACTGCTTGGAGATTGAACGCTTAATTTTATCCAGGTGAGGTTTTTCTGATTCGGTCATAGATACTTTAATTCAGGCACGTAAGCCTGTTACTAGGAAAATTTACCATAAGATATGGAGCAAATATCTTTATTGGTGTGAATCCAAGGGCTATTCATGGAGTAGGGTCAGGATTCCCAGAATTTTATCCTTTCTCCAAGAAGGATTGGAGAAGGGGTTATCAGCAAGTTCCTTAAAGGGCCAGATTTCTGCCCTGTCTATTTTGTTACATAAACGTTTGGCGGATGCTCCAGATGTTCAATCCTTTTGTCAGGCTCTGACTAGAATCAGGCCTGTATTTAGACCAATTGTTCCTCCTTTATTAAGTTATTATCTTGGAAGGTTTTATTTTTGGTTTTATCAGAGCTTTCAGCATTACAATATAATTCTCCTTACCTTATTTTCCATGCGGATAAGGTGGTGTTACGTACTAAACCTGGGTTTCTTCCTAAGGTTGTTTCAGACAAGAACATTATTCTGGAAATTGTTGTTCCGTCCTTGTGTCCTAATCCTTTATCTCAGAAGGAACGTCTACTACATAATTTAGATGTAGTCCGTGCTTTAAAGTTCTACTTGCAAGCGACTAAGGACTTTTGTCAATCTTCTTCTTGTTTTTTGTTTTTTCAGGGAAACGTAGGGGTCAGAAAGCTATGGCTACCTCTCTATCTTTGTGGCTGAAGAGTATCATCCATTTTGCATATGAGACTGCTGGACAGCAGCCTCCTGAAAGAGTTACGGCTCATTCCACTAGGGCTGTTGCTTCCTCATGGGCATTCAAAAATGATGCTTCTTTTGAACAGATTTGCAAGGCTGCAACTTGGTCCTCTCTTCACACTTTTTTCTAAATTTTAGAAATTTGATACCTTTGCCTCGGCTGAGGCTGTTTTTGGGAGGAAGGTTCTTCAAGCAGTGGTGCCTTCCGTTTAGGTTCCCTGTCTTGTCCCTCCCTTTTCATCCGTGTGCTTTGGTATTGTATCCCACAAGTAAGGATGAAATCCGTGGACTTGTGTCTTTAAAAAGAAAAGAAAATTTATGCTTACCTGATAAATTTGTTTCTTTTTAGACGCGATGAGTCCACGGCCCGCCCTGTTCTATGAGACAGGTTTTTATTTTTGGTTAAACTTCGGTCACCTCTGCACCTTGGCTTTTCCTTTCTCTTCCCAACTTCGGTCGAATGACTAGAGTGGGAGGGAAGGGATGAGCTATATATACAGCTCTGCTGTGATGCTCTTTGCCTCCTCCTGCTGACCAGGAGGCGTAATCCCACAAGTAAGGATGAAATCCGTGGACTCATGTCTAAAAAGAAACAAATTTATCAGGTAAGCATAAATTTTCTTTTTTAATCAACTTTTCAATTTACTTATCAATTTTGCTTCATTCTCTTGGTATTCTTTATTGAAGAAGCAGCAATGCACTACAGGGAGCTAGCGGAACACATCAGTAAGCCAATGACGATAGCCATATATGTGCAGCCACCAATCAGCAGCTATCTCCGAGCTTCTAAGCCTACCTATGTATCCTTTAAGGCAAATGATACCAAGATAACTAAGCAAATTAGATAATAGAATTTGGAAAATTGTTTAAAATTATAATGTTTCTGAATCATGAAAGAAAGATTTTGGGTTTCATGTACCTTTTAAGGTTTAATGGGTTTATATGTCTCACTAGGACAATAATGTTATGGAAACCTAAACATATTTTCTTTAATTCAGACAGAGCATATAATAAAAAATAAAAAAAATACATAAGTTTCCAATTTAATTCTATTATCAAATTTCTTTGAAGTGATACTTAGGTAGGTGTCTGGAGCTTTACATGGCAGGAAATAGTGCTGCAAAGAAAGAAAAGTAGAAGTGCTAAAGAAAAAGTGAACCCTGCTACACTTGCGTGTTCCCCCTCAAAGAAAACAATAAATGCGAATGATGTAGATGTGGAGTCAAGCTCTAAAAGCATGGGTTAAATAATTTATAAACACATAGTGATGGATATTATTGTAAGTATATGGCTTATATAATAAAGGCTTATAGAGATTAAATTGTGACTTGAAATATTGGAAACCAAAATGGTTTAAATAAAACATGTTCTGTCATTCTCCTCCTCTCTAGGATGCATGATTTCATAGCTGGCTTCAGTGTTCCTTCTTTTGCTCCTGCTGTGGGTTTAACCTTCTTTTTGCTTTTCTTCTCTGGTCATGTCCCAGGAAGCAGAGGGAATGAGACTCGTCTTTAAGGGCTGCTGGGATACTAACAGTGCAAAGTAGTTAAACAAATTAGGGTTATTTGACGAGATTTACTGGGGAAGCCTGTAAGCTGTAGATCCTGCTGTGATAGTATTTCCTCATGTGAATTTTGCCGCCTCACCGAACTATCTAAGGAATTTTCTGCATATGTTTTTTTCCTTATGTGACATGACTGAATCTTCTTCTTTTTACAATTCACCTTTTTTATTTTACAAATTCTTGAGGACTATTCGTTAAAGGGATATTGAACCCAAGTTTTTTCTTTCATGATTCAGATAGTGCATGAAATTTTAAGCAACTTTCGAATTTACTCCTAATATCAATTTTTCTTTGTTCTCTTGTTATTTTTATTTGAAAAAGAATGCATCTAAGCTAAGGAACCAGACAATTTTTGGTTTACGACACTGGACAGCACTTGTTTATTGGTGGGTGAATTTATCCACCAATCGGCAAGAACAACCCAGGTTGTTCACCAAAAATGGGCCGGCTTCTAAACTTACATTCTTGCTTTTCAAATAAAGATACCAAGAGACTGATGAAAATTTGATAATAGGAGAAAGTTGCTTAAAATTGAATTATCTATCTGATTCAGGAAAAAAAAATTTGGGTTCAGTGTCCCTTTAAAGGGATATGAAACCCAAAAATTCTCTCAAAATTCAGATAGCGCATGCAATTCTAAACAACTTTCTAATTTACTTGTATTATCAACTTTGCTTTGTTCTCTTGGTATTAAACTTCCATGATTCAGACAGAGCATTCAATTTAAAAAAATTAAAAAAAAGAAAGAGAAAAACTTTCCAATTTACTTCCATTAACAAAATGTGCAAATTCTTATGAGAACACTTTCTGAGGCACCAGCTCCTACTGAGCATGTGCAAAAGTTCACAGTATATATATATATATATATGTATGTGTGTGTGTATATGTATATATATATATATATATATATATATATATATATATATATATATATATATATATATATATATATATATATATATATATATATATAATTGGCTGATTTGTATTTGTCAGAAAATAATCTTGTACTCAATTGAAACTCAAAGTGTTGTCTTTTTATGGTACATTTGTTGTTTATGCAATTCTACTGTATTTAAGTGTGCTTTAAAGGGACATAAAACCCAAAATGTATTTCATTATTCAAATAGAGAATACAATTTTAAACTTTTTTCCAATTTACTTAGATTATTTAACTTCTTTCATTTTCTCAATATCCTCTGTTTAAAAAACAGCAATGCACATGGGTGAGCTTATAACATGAGGCATATATGTGCAGCCACCAATCAGCAGCTCCTGAGCCTACCTAGGTATTTTTTCCAACAAAAAATACCAAGAGAATTAAACAAATTTAGATAATAGAAGTAAATTTGAAAGTTCTGTAAAATTGCATGCTCTCTGTATCATGAAAGAAAAACTGGAGTATCATGTCCCTTTAAATTATGGCAAGAAAAAAAAGGGTGAAAAAGTCTTCACCAAGTGTAATGACACACTAAATGACTGTATAGCCCCTCTGTGTACCCCCCAGAAAACAAAAGAACGACCAGTGGTTTATTGAAGCAGAGGACTCTGGGTACGAATATGCAAATGAGCTATGACATTGTCACTTTTCCCTTCAGAAAGCCCCCCAGAAGGGGATAGGTTATATAAAGTGAAATGGAGAAGTCTGAAGACCTCTACAAATGTACTCCCTACTCCAAGTGGGCACAAGAAAATATTTGCATAAGAACAGTGAATATTCATATAGTATAATAATAATAATTTGCGATTTATATAGCGCTTTTCTCCCTCTGAGACTAAAAAGCACTTTACAAATATACCAACATAAGACATAAAAGTTAGGAGTTTCTGAAGGTCAGATAAGCGGACTGAATGCCTGATGGAAGAGGTGGGTCTTTAGCTTTTTTTTAAAGTCTGTAAGGACGGTGCCCCTCTGATTGCACACAGTAAAGAGTTCCAGAAAGTAGGGGCAGCGTGGCCGAATGCTCTGGAGCCTGAGCTTGTCCTTATTCTTGGCACTGAGAGGAGGGATGACCTAAGTGAACGGGATGGGATGTAGGGTGTCAGGAGCTCTTTCAGGTACTGTGGGCCTTGGTTGTTTAAGGCTTTGAAGGTCAGCAGGCCAATTTTAAAATATGTTCGCCATTTAATTGGAAGCCAATGCAGGGAGTGGAGAACAGGTGTTATGTGGCAGGAGCGAGTTTGAGTTTGGTCAATAGTCTGGCTGCTGCGTTTTGTACTGTCTGAAGGCGATGGAGTTCTTTTTTTGGGAGGCCCAAGTAAAGTGCATTGCAGTAATCTAGCCTAGAGGATACAAATGCATGTTTTAATGTTGTCATATCATCCGGTGGAATTAAGTGTTGTATCCTGGCTATGTTTATTTCATGTAATTGGCAAGAGTCCATGAGCTAGTGACATATGGAATATACAATCCTACCAGGAGGGGCAAAGTTTCCCAAACCTCAAAATGCCTATAAATACACCCCTCACCACACCCACAATTCAGTTTTACAAACTTTGCCTCCTATGGAGGTGGTGAAGTAAGTTTGTGCTAAGATTTCTACGTTGATATGCGCTTCTCAGCGTTGTTGAAGCCTGATTCTTCTCAGAGTACAGCGAATGTCAGAGGGACGTGAAGGGAGTATCACTTATTTGAATACGATGATTCATAGGTTCTCTGTTATCGGTCGTAGAGATTCATCTCCTACCTCCCTTTTCAGATCGACGATATACTTTCAATTTACCATTACCTCTACTAATAACTGTTTTAGTACTGGTTTGGCTATCTGCTATATGTGGATGTGTGTCTTTTGGTAAGTATGTTTTCATTACTTAAGACACTCTCAGCTATGGTTTGGCACTTTATGCATTTATATAAAGTTCTAAATATATGTATTGTACTTATATATGCCATGAGTCAGGTTCATAAATTTCCTTCTGCAGACTGTCAGTTTCATATTTGGGAATGTAAACATTTTTAAGAAATTTATTTCTTACCTGGGGTTTAGTCTTTTTTCAATTGACTACTTTTTGTAATTGCGGGTATTAGGCCCGCGGGTGCGTCAAATGCTAAACTTTATTGCGTCATTCTTGGCACGAAAAAAATGTTGGCGCGAAAAAGTACGTTTATGACGCAACTTTGGCATTTCCGGCGTCCTACGTGACACCAAGACCTTTCACACGGCTGCGTCATTAGTGACTCAAGTGTGTCATTTCCTGTCATTTTTTGCGCCAAAAAATACTTTACGTTACGTTGTGCGTCATACTTGGCGCCAAATTTTTTTCATTATTTCAATACACCTTGTTTGTTTGCCTCTTGTTTTTTGCTTTCAGAGGCCTATGCTATTGCATTTTTTCCCATTCCTGAAACTGTCATATAAGGAAATAGATAATTTTGCTTTATATGTTGTTTTTTCTCTTACATTGAGCAAGATGTCCCAATCTGATCCTGTCTCTGAAGTTTCTGCTGGAACATTGCTGCCTGACATCGGTTCTATCAAAGCTAAGTGCATTTGTTGTAAAGTTGTAGAAATTATTCCACCGAATGTCATTTGTAATAGTTTTCATGATAAACTTTTACATGCAGATAGTGTTTCCATCAGTAATAGTACATTGCCAGTTGCAGTTCCTTCAACTTCTAATGTGCATGATATTCCTGTAAATTTTATAGAATTTGTTTCTGATTCTATTATGAAGGCTTTGTCTGCATTTCCACCTTCTAATAAACGTAAAAGGTCTTTTAAAACTTCTCATTTAGCTGATGAAATTTCAAATGACTAACAACATAATAATTCATCCTCTTCTGATGAGGATCTATCTGAAACAGAAGATCCTTCCTCAGACATTGACACTGACAAATCTGCTTATTTATTTAAAATAGAGTATATGCGTTCTTTATTAAAAGAAGTGTTAATTACTTTGGATATTGAGGTAACCAGTCCTATTGACGTTCAGTCTAATAAACGTTTAAATGCTGTTTTTAAACCTCCTGTGGTTTCCCCAGGGGTTTTTCCTGTTCCTGAGGCTATTTCTGATATGATTTCTAGGGAATGGAATAAGCCAGGTACTTCTTTTATTCCTTCTTCAAGGTTTAAAAAATTGTATCCTTTACCAGCAAAATCTATAGAGTTCCGGGAAAAAATCCCCAAAGTTGATGGGGCTATTTCTACTCTTGCTAAATGTACCACTATTCCTATGGAAGATAGCACTTCATTTAAGGATCCTTTAGATAGGAAGCTTGAATTTTATCTAAGGAAGGCCTATTTATATTCAGGTCATCTTCTCAGACCTGCTATTTCTTTGGCTGATGTTACGGCTGCATAAACTTTCTGGTTGGAAAATTTAGCGCATCACGAATTGGATTCTGACATATCTAGTGTTGTTTGCTTACTGCAACATGCTAATAATTTTATTTGTGATGCCATTTTTATTTTTTTATTTTTTTTTATTTGAGGTTGCAAAAGTAATACAGGCAAACAGAAAAAAAAAAACATAGTTTCAATGACATAGGTAAATCACTGTACCATGTACATGTTGATTGTCATTAAGTAAACAATTTATTGCCAAGTCATGAAAATAGAAGTTAACCTCTATGTTTTCAATTAATAGATAAATAAAAATCCCCTTACAACATAATAGAAGAACAGGAACAATAATTCCCCTTAATGAAACATAGAGGTCTCTCTTGTACCTCCTGGAAAATAATTTAAAACAGGGTAGGGAATTTTAGGGGAAATAAATAAAATAACAAAATGGGCCACTTTTGGACCCCAATTGTAGACAAGTAGCTTGTAATTTAGAATTTAATGAACACAACATAGTTTGCAGTATACTCTGTTAATGAGGAAGGGAGGGAGAACTTTCAGAGGGGTCTGACATCTATGAATAGATATGAAATGCAGCTGCAATATTTAGGTACTCAGCCTAATATATAGTGTTGACACAGCTATGGATGGAGTTAGAGACATGGACTAACACTATATGTCCCTATGAGACTATATGGGGGAATAAAAGCGGGTCTATTAGAACCTAATTGAGCCTTTGTAACAGTGAAACTGTGTGTATCTGGTATGTGGTACTTTACTGCCATCTAGTGGTGAGACGTGGTATCTATGAAAGATGGCTTACTTGCAATACCAGCTACCTAAGGATCAAGAATATAACGGTAGTTAATGCATATGAAAGTCTTGTCAAATAATCAACTCAATTTTACAGCTCAAGGGCAGATTTGAACACATATGAAGGTACAGTCAAGAGTGTAAAAAATATACAACTGTCTGAATGGAAAATGCTAAATCTATTTTCAGGACAGCCCTAGCTTTGATTAAATTAAAGAAAAACAGAAAGCAAAGGTACTATGGCTAAAGAGCCGGTAAACAAAAACAGAAACCAAGTAGAAGGCATAAGGAACTCAATACCGCTAATTTGGTATAGCTCTGTGTTTCCTGTCAAAACTTTGCGAGAGCAAGTGAACTTTAAACAAACCAGTGGTATGACTAAGCCATATAAATATGTTAGTAAAATCTCGGACACAAAATCCTCATAAACTTCGGGGTACATTGTCTATAACAAGGTTTATGCCAATACAGTTTTCAATAGTTCTTTTCAAATTAAACAACCCTAACTAAATACCCAGGATATCAGTCCTTGTCTCCTCGCCTCACCTAGCCCACACCGTGTCTCACATGTCGTGGGGCACTCTCTAGAAATGGAAACAGGCTGTATAATATTGGAGAGTTCCCATATGTCACATTGAATGGGTCGGGTCGTTCATCCCCTTCAGTACATCTCCAGCTATAATATATTGCCGTGTAATCTGGGGCTTTATGAAATCATGACCTGCAGTTATCCAGGCCATGTAAGGGTCAGACTCATCTCTACAGTGGCGGCTAAGAACAGTCTCCTTACTCCTTGTGCCCAGAGATGAAATCAAAGCAGGGATTTCCACTGGGGTAAGAGGACGGTCTGCACTGGGGGTGACAGCCATTAATGCTGATGCTTTAGGATTATCTAAGTTGAAGAATGCAGGAACTATGGGTTTGTAGGTAGAGATTCCCCATGTTATCTCTAACATTCTTTGCATGAACTTTATTATCCCATTCCGCAAATGCTGCCACCAGCGAGAGCTCCATATGCCCAGTAGAGCTAGTATCCAGTTCGGGCTCTGAAATAGTTGCCCGGGTTGCTGCAGACAAAGGATTAGTCCCGACATCTTTTCTCTCACGGTAGGATTGCCTCCCTTCCTCACTATCAGCTGTTGCAAGGGTTTTAGCAACGGAGTACCTGTCTCCTCCAGATCGGCAACAGCACTCATGTTAACACCCCTCTTATCACATATCAAGCACGTCAAAACAGGGGTTTCTCCAGGGATAGCACCACACGCAGCCAGCTGGGGAACGGGTGTTCTAGCTTTTTCTTGGCTGGGTAGGTTAGTGGTTCTACCAAAGCACTGACCAATTAGCAGGTTAAGGTTCTGAAAGTGCTCATCCAACATGCATAGCAGCGTTTCTTCTAATAACTGATTCTCCATTTGTAAATGAAAGTGTTCTGTCCAATTGCAATTGAACTGGTTTGATAACCCAGGGACCTGGGGTGGGGTATATATGCAGTAGCTTTAACGACACTAAAAGTCAGTCCATAAAGGCCCCACACCTCGTGGCTAGTCGTAGTGCAGTCAGCTGAGGAACATAGGTAGGTCCGTTTTGTGCTAGATGTCCTCAGACTCCTCTTGAATAACACAACGCTATATGGCCAATGTTTTCCAAACAGAAAGTTACTTAAAAGTTGAGGAATAACTCCAAACTAACAGATTGAGACCAGAAGCTCCCCACACACACGTCCTACCGCAACAGCTATAGGCGCCGCCCCCTTGTGATGCCATTTTTTTATATTATCTAAATCGATGTTAGATCCATGTCTTTAGCTGTTTTAGCTAGAAGAGCTTTGTGGCTTAAATCTTGGAATTCTGATATGACATCTAAATCTAGATTACTATCTCTTTCTTTCCAAGGTAATAATTTATTTGGTTCTCAGTTGGATTCTATTATTTCAACTATCACTGGGGGAAAAGGAGTTTTTTTGCCTCAGGATAAAAAACCTAAGGGTAAATCTAGGGCTTCTAACCGTTTTCGTTCCTTTCGTCAGAATAAAGAACAAAAACTCAATCCTTCCCCCAAGGAATCTGCTTCCAATTGGAAGCCTTCCTCAAATTTGAATAAATCCAAGCCATTTAGGAAACCAAAGTCAGCCCCTAAATCCGCATGAAGGTGCGGCCCTCATGCCAGCTCAGCTGGTAAGGGGCAGATTAAGGTTTTTCAAGGATTTTTGAATAAAATCTGTCCAAAATCATTGGATTCAGAGCATTGTCTCTCAAGGGTATCGAATAGGATTCAAAGTAAGACCTCCTGTGAGAAGATTTTTTCTCTCACGCATCCCTGTTAATCCAGTAAAAGCTCAGGCTTTTCTGAAGTGTGTTTCAGATCTGGAGTCTTCAGGGGTAATCATGCCAGTTCCTCCTCAGGAACAAGGTTTGGGGTTTTATTCAAACCTATTCATTGTACCGAAGAAAGGAAAATTTATTTAGACCAGTTCTGGATCTAAAAATTTTGAATCGTTATGTAAGAGTACCAACTTTCAAGATGGTGACTATAAGGACTATTCTGTCTTTTGTTCAGCGAGGACATTATATGTCCACAATAGACTTGCAGGGTGCATACCTTCATATTCCGATTCATCCAGAACACTATTCTCTTTTCTAGACAAGCATTACCAATTTGTTGCTCTTCCATTTGGCCTAGCAACAGCTCCAAGAATCTTTTCAAAGGTTCTGGGTGCCCTACTATCTGTAATCAGAGAACAGGATATTGCAGTGTTTCCTTATTTGGACGATATCTTGGTACTAGCTCAGTCTTTACATTCTGCAGAATCTCACACGAATCAACTAGTGTTTCTTCGGAAACATGGTTGGAGGATCAATTTACCAAAAAGTTTCTTGATTCAGTGTCCATGACTCTGTCTCTAACAGACAAGAGACGTTTAAAATTGGTCGCAGCATGCAGGCTCCTTCAGTCTGTCATTCCCTTCAGTGGCTATGTGCATGGAAGTTTTAGGTCTCATGACAGCAGCATCGGACGCGGTCCCCTTTGCTCGTTTTCACATGAGACCTCTACAGCTTTATATGCTGAATCAATGGTGCAGGGATTATACAAAGATATCACAATTAATATCCTTGAATCCCAATGTACGACACTCTCTGACATGGTGGATAGATCACCATTGTTTGGTTCAAGGGGCTTCTTTTGTTTGCCCAACCTGGACTGTGATCACAACAGATGCGAGTGTTTCAGGTTGGGGAGCTGTTTGGGGATCTCTGACAGTACAAGGAGTTTGGAAATCTCAAGAGGCGAGATTACCAATAAATATTTTAGAACTCCGTGCAATTCTCAGGGCTCTTCAATTCTGGCCTCTGCTAAAGAGAGAACCGTTCATTTGTTTTCAGACAGACAATATCACAACTGTGGCTTATGTCAATCATCAGGGTGGGACTCACAGTCCCCAAGCTATGAAAGAAGTATCTCGGATACTTGCCTGTGCGGAATCCAGCTCCTGTCTAATCTCTGTGGTGCATATCCCAGGCGTAGACAATTGGAAGGCGGATTATCTCAGCCGCCAGACTTTACATCCAGGGGAGTGGTCTCTCCATCCAGATGTTTCCTCAGATTGTTCAGATGTGGGGGCTTCCAGAGATAGATCTCATGGCCTCTCATCTAAACAAGAAACTTCCCAGATACCTGTCCAGGGATGTTCAGGCGGAAGCAGTGGATGCGCTGACACTTCCTTGGTGTTATCAACCTGCTTACATCTTCCCGCCTCTAGTTCTCCTTCCAAGAGTGATCTCTGAAATCATCATGGAACAGTCTTTTGTGTTGCTGGTGGCTCCAGCATGGCCACACAGGTTTTGGTATGCGGATCTGGTTCGGATGTCCAGTTGCCCGCCTTGGTCACTTCCGTTACGGCCGGACCTACTATCTCAAGGTCCGTTTTTCCATCAGGATCTAAAATCATTAAATTTGAAGGTATGGAAATTGAACGATTAGTTGTAAGTCATAGAGGTTTCTCTGACTCTGTGATTAATACTATGTTGCAAGCTCGTAAATCTGTCTCTAGAAAGATTTATTATAGAGTTTGGAAGACTTACATTTCATGGGGTTCTTCTCATAATTTCTCCTGGCATTCTTTTAGAATTCCTAGAATTTTACAGTTCCTTCAGGATGGTTTGGATAAGGGTTTGTCTGCAAGTTCCTTGAAAGGACAAATCTCCGCTCTTTCTGTTTTTTTTTCACAGAAAGATTGCTATACTTCCTGATATTCACTGTTTTGTACAGGCTTTAGTTCGTATTAAGCCTGTCATTAAATCAATTTCTCCTCCTTGGAGTCTTAATTTGGTTCTGAAGGCTTTACAGGCTCCTCCATTTGAGCCTATGCATTCTTTGGACATTAAACTACTTTCTTGGAAAGTGTTGTTCCTTTTGGCTATCTCTTCTGCTAGAAGAGTTTCTGAGCTATCTGCTCTTTCTTGTGAGTCTCCTTTAATGATTTTTCATCAGGATAAGGCACTTTTGCGGACTTATTTTCAATTTTTACCTAAGGTTGTGAATTCTAACAACATTAGTAGAGAAATTGTTGTCCCTTCTTTGTGTCCTAATCCTAAGAATTCTTTGGAGAGATCCTTACATTCTTTGGATGTGGTAAGAGCTTTGAAATATTATGTGGAAGCTACTAAAGATTTCAGGAAGACTTCCAGTCTATTTGTTTTATTTTCTAGTCCTAGGAAATGTCAGAAGGCTTCTGCTATTTCCTTGGCTTCTTGGTTGAAACTTTTGATTCATCAAGCTTATTTGGAGTCGGGTCAGGCCCCGCCTCAGAGAATTAGAGCTCATTCTACTAGATCAGTCTCCACTTCGTGGGCTTTTAAGAATGAAGCTTCAGTTGATCAGATTTGCAAAGCGGCGACTTGGTCCTCTTTGAATACATTTACTAAATTCTACCGTTTTGATGTATTTGCTTCTTTGGAAACAGTTTTTGGTAGAAAAGTTCTTCAGGCAGCTGTTTCAGTTTGATTCTTCTGCTTTTTGATTTGTTTTTTCTTTCAAAAATGAAAATAAACTTATTTTTTTGGGTTGTGGATTAAGTTTTTTCAGCGAAATATGGCTGTTTTTATTTTTATTCCCTCCCTCTCTAGTGACTCTTGAGTTGAAGACTCCACATCTTGGGTATTGATATCCCATATGTCACTAGCTCATGGACTCTTGCCAATTACATGAAAGAAAACATAATTTATGTAAGAACTTACCTGATCAATTCATTTCTTTCATATTGGCAAGAGTCCATGAGGCCCACCCTTTTTATCGTGGTTATGATTTTTTGTATAAAGCACAATTATTTCCAAATTTCCTTTGTTGATGCTTTCTACTCCTTTCTTTATCACCCCACTGCTTGGCTATTCGTTAAACTGAATTGTGGGTGTGGTGAGGGGTGTATTTATAGGCATTTTGAGGTTTGGGAAACATTGCCCCTCGTGGTAGGATTGTATATCCCATATGTCACTAGCTCATGGACTCTTGCCAATATGAAAGAAATGAATTTATCAGGTTACTTACATAAATTATGTTTTTTTCAGATGAAAGTAGGTAGATTTTATTACGGAGGAAATCTGCTGTTTAAAAGATAGTCCAGCGTCAATCAGAACTCCGAGGTTTCGTACCTTTGCTGAACTAATGAGTTTAGAGCCTCCAAGCTCCAGGCCAGTTGGGTGATTGTGGGATATTTTTAATGCCCGGGGTCCCCTCACCAAGAGTAACTCTGTTTTGTCCGGGTTCACTTTGAGACAGCTAGCATTCATCCATTCTATGAGGTCTGTTAAGCAATTGTTTATGAGGCATGCTGGGTCTGTAGTATCTGGAGCAAAGGAGAAGTAGAGTTGTGTGTCATCAGTGTAACAATGATACCTTAGGCCATGTCGGTTAATGATGTCCCTCAGTGGTAGTAAGTAAATTGCGAATAGCATGGGAGACAGGATAGATCCTTGTGGAACTCCGCAGGCCAGTTCTGTTGGTGCTGATGAGCTTGATCCTGATAATACTCTCTGTGATCTACCAGCGAGGAAAGATTTAAACCAGTTAAGGACTGTGCCTCCTAGACCACAAATGTTCTGCAAGCGCTCTATTAGAATCCTATGGTCAATGGTGTCAAATGCAGCTGAGAGATCCAGGAGGATTAGAATGAAGTAATCACCTTTGTCTCTTGCCATGAGGAGATCATTTAGCACTCGGACTAGCGCTGTTTCAGTGCTGTGGCGGCATCTGAAGCCTGACTGGAAAGGATCGAATATGTTTAGGCGTGATAAATGGGCTTCCAGTTGAGTTGCCACTACTTTTTCAATTACTTTCCCCAGAAATGGGAGGTTGGATATACTGGTCTGTAATTAGTCATGCAGTCTGGGTCTAATAAAGGTTTCTTTAGGAGTGGTTTTACCACAGCTTCTTTTAGAGGATCTGGGAAGTCTCCTGTTTTTAGTGAACACAGCACTATTTTTGTGAGGACTGGGGCGAGTGTTTCAATGCATCCAGATATGAGCTTAGTTGGAGCAGGGTCTAAGTCACACGTAGTAGGGTGCAACTTTTGTATGGTGTTTTTAACTCCTTTTATATCCACATTTGTAAAAGTGGCCCATAAACTGGGGCAATCTGCCATTCCATTGTAGTGGTTCTGGTGTGTAACTGTTGGGCCTGCTGTAATAGTGGTTCGGATTGAGGAAATCTTGTCTCTGAAGTTCGCAAATGCTTCACATTTATCCTGAGAAAAGTTGGTAGGGCTAAGCATGCATGCTGGTTTGCAGAGCCTTTCTACTGTGGTTATATCTTTGGGATTGTTTTTTCATTCCTGGTTACGCTTACAGAAAATATATTTACTCAAGGCAAGTTCTTTATTACTAAGATATGACACAAATATTGAATGGACCAGTATTGTCCTGGAATCTGTCCTCAGTTTGTTGTATGTCATTGGATCCAAAGTTTTGACAACTAGTTGTAAATTTTATTTGACAAGGACAACTTTCCCCCTCTGAAAGTCTAGCATTTTGTGTGCTGTCACCCAGTTCTTGTTAAAACGTTTGTTCTCATGGATATAGTGGTGGAAACCCTCATCAGATATTAATATATTTATTAATCGGAAACCTTTATGGCACACATTATTATTGTTAATTATGCTTAAAGGGACACTGTACCCAAAAATTTTCTTTTGTGATTCAGATTGATCATGAAATTTTAAGCAACTTTCTAATTTACTCCTATTATCAAATTTTCTTCATTCTCTTGGTATCTTTATTTGAAATGCTAGAATGTAAGTTTAGATGCCGGCCCATTTTTGGTGAACAACCTGGGTTGTCCTTGCTGATTGGTGGATAAATTCATCCACCAATAAAAAGTGCTGTCAAGAGTACTGACACCAAAAAAAAAGCTTAGATGCCTTCTTTTTCAAATAATGATAGCAAGAGAACAAAGAAAAATTGATAATAGGAGTAATTTAGAAAGTTGCTTAAAATTGCATGGTCTTTCTGAATTACAAAAGAAAAAAAATTGGGTTCAGTGTCCCTTTAACTTTTATCTCACAATAAAATCTATTGAATGTGTTAGCGTTCTTTAATATATGTAATTAAAAAAAAAAAGTTCACTTTATTACCTAGGTGTTTGTTTTCCCACTACTCATCAGTTTGCTTATTTCAGTATCTGGTAAATCTGTGTATTTATTTAGCCAAGGAAATAAATTAGGATCAAGATAAGTTATAAAGTTTTGTTCCTGCCCCTTGGGAAAGAGGCTCATGAAACTATTCACCTTGGCCTGTAGGAACAGAATAATATGCAGTGATGCATACATTCTAACTTGGGAGCATTAACCACAATTCTAAACACACCCCAAGTGTAGGTCTCCTGTGGGTGAAGCCTCAGGAGGTTCTAGTCACATCCCATGCAGAGGGTGTGTAATGATCCTTGTTAAACACACCTATGTTTTCTTTAATAAATTATAGTTTGAAATTTATAATTACTTCAGGGCTTAAATATGCAGCTTTCAACAACATTTTAAATACTTTAGCATTGCCTGTATGCTACTTTTATTTGGCATGTATCTAGTTGTGCAAATGGTAGACTTTCTGAGAGCCATAATATGTTGTTGAGAAATAATTTTCTTGGTTTATATTGTTGACGCATTCAATTTAAAAATAATAAAAGGACATTAAAGTTCATTATTTTATTTATTCCGCAGAAATTATCCACTGCATTACAAAAGATCTGCATAAAAAAAGTTTTAAAATCAGTCAAAGCTTCAAATTTATTAGAAATAAAAAAAAAATGTACATGAATTTGTAGACCTGGGATACACTTCTTTTTAAAAAACCTATTGAATTGTATCTTATGTCCTTTGCTGTGGCCATTTAAAGGACAGTAAACACCATGGTATTGCAATACATTTCTGTTGTGTTGCTATAGAATTACATCTCAGCCAAATTTTAATGTTTTTCAAACAAATTAACATCCTTTTTACGGCAATAATTTTTTAATAGTCAAACTCAACTGACCATTTGCCTTATTTGGAGGAGGCAATCTGGGATTTAGTCACCAGACAACAAGGCTTGTCACTGTCATATAGTTGGTATAAAGTGCATTGTTTTGCAATTATTTGATAAAGCCAATTAGGTATGTGTATGTGGCTGGGTTAGCCTTGAGAAGTCAGTAGGGCACATTCCGAACTCTTTGAATTAAAAATTGCTGTTTTTTTAGAGCTAAATGACATGAAAAGGAGCAAAATAATGAATATATATATATATATATATATATATATATATATATATATATATATATATATATATTGTATATTTCCTCCTTTCATGGGTGTTTAATTAGGATAGGTATAGCCTTAAGGGGGAGAGAAATCTGGAGGACGCTCAGGGTTAGGGATTTTTCTTTTGTGGAGAGTGTGAAAACGGTGGAAAAGAGGAAGTAAAGAAGTTATCTTTAGTTCTTTATTGTATCTTATTTTGATTTGTACAAATACTGATGTTTTTTGTTGTTTTTTCTTCTCATTTTGATATCTAATGATCGATATGCTGTTTATGGCTATACTGCTATTTTCTATATGTGATATATAATTTTCTATTATATTTATGAAACTCCTCTATAAAAAAAAACAAACATTTTATATAACAATCTCAAGGTGTCACTTTAACAACCGATAAAAGCTACTGCACATATCAACCAATCACTGTTCAGCACTACAACTTTCAGAGTTAATTTACAGGAAAGGCAGACAACGTGACTAACGAAAACATTGTTTTGTGTAATAAAAACTTTTTTTTATGAGGATTAACATTTTCAGTTACGGTTAGATGTGAGAATATCAAGGATTTATTTTATTGTTGTACAATATATGTTTATATTTTGTTTTCAGTTAATTGGTTCAAATAGTTCTATTCTTATTATTACATATTTATTCATGGTTCCTAATTTGGTATTGTTCATCTTTAGGACTGTGAGATTTAAAAGAAATGATAAAAAATAAGCATTCTTGATACATAGGCTGCTTTTTATACAGTAAAAATTCAATGTTCAACTTCTATGATTTCTAAAATCACCAATATATTCCTCTGATACAAAAGTCAAGCATACTCCTTAGATTTTGTTACATAGCATCAAAAGACTTCCTCGGCTTTCATTACCTTCCCCAGACTCTTACATCTGGACAGCCATATTTTTTTATAGCCAACACCAGAAGCCCAGTGGAGTATGTCAGCTCCAAAACCAGCTGGTTGTAATTATTTACAGCCAATCACAGTGTCTTGTATTTTATGAGGTCATCAGAAACTGCTTTGGCAATCAGAAGTATTAAATAGGGCCTAACTAAGGTCATGCAATTTCCAACTCAGAATTACACACCATACATATATATATATATATATATATATATATATATATATATATATATATATATATATATATATATTGTGTTGGGAGAGAAAAAGAGAAGATTCGGCGCTAGGTGCCCCCCCCGAGAAGTGTTTTATTTGTAACGTGAATGAATGAACTGGCTGCCCTTGTACCTGAAATTAGGGCAATTGCAGGGTCCCCACCCTGCACTGTCCTATTTCAATTTATAGAGAGAACTATTGGTGGAAAGAGCGGTATTAAGGCGCACTGTTCATAAGAAAAATAACCAATGTATTATTAATAGTGGTGTCAGATTAGTGGGTATAGTGCAAACAATCAGAATATTTTGATGTAGATTGTTCTATATGGTGTATATATAGAACAAATATTTGTACCAGCGGCGTCTATTTGTGTTATACCCTAAAATGTTTGCTAATTATATAATGTATAGGTATAGGATGGGGTACCTGCCAGGTCAGAATGACATCCTAAAAATACCTTCCTTCACAGTTCAAAATATGGATAAACATTTAGTATAGCATACTGAAATAGAGTTCACAAAGTTCACAGGTGTTCTTAGTCCCAAAGGTCCAGTAGATGTATATAAAGTTAATGAATATACAATAGTAATAAAGACAAAGTTCTCTGTCTAATGTTCTCTGCTGCTGGTACAAATATTTGTTCTATATATACCATATAGAACAATCTACATCAAAATATTCTGATTGTTTGCACTATACCCACTACTCTGACACCACTATTAATAATACATTGGTTATTTTTCTTATGAACAGTGCGCCTTAATACCGCTCTTTCCACCAATATATATATATATATATATATATATATATATATATATATAGAGAGACACTAGAGATATATATATAGAGATATATATATAGATCTATATATAGATCTATATATATATATATATATATATATATATATATGAGAGAGACACTAGAGATATATATATATAGAGATATATATAGATCTATATATAGATCTATATATATATCTATATATATATCTATATATATATATATATATATATATATATATATATATATATATACACACACACACACACACACACACACACACACACACACACACACACACACAGTGTGCCTCCAGAATGTGTTGGGTTAAAAAAAAAAAAAAAAAAAAACATGCATAGATTTGTCATCTTTGGAAAGTGCTTGTGTGACAGGTTTTCATAAGATTTGTGGTGATTTAATGAGTGTGACTTATTTGTTGTGCTGCTATAAAACATGTTTTTACAGTGCAACCTAGTAAGAATGTAATCCTTGTGCATGTAGACCGGTTTTAAGTGACTTCAGGTGAAGGTTTTAATTTATGCAACCAAAAGAACCAGGCTTATACTAGAAAACAAACATTCATTGTGCCTGTGCCTTTTTCTTTATTAAAAAAACAGACAAAAAGAAAACTCAGCACTTTTAAATCTAGTTAAAGAATAAATAATATGTAGAATGTATCCTTGT
>NC_069499.1:741750971-741778471 GCF_027579735.1 Bombina bombina | reverse complement strand
TCTTCTGTCTTCTCTTTTCTCTCTTCTGTCTTCTCTTTTCTGTCTTCTGTCTTCTCTTTTCTCTCTTCTGTCTTCTCTTCTCTCTTCTGTCTTCTCTTTTCTCTCTTCTGTCTTCTCTCTTCTGTCTTCTGTCTTCTCTCTTCTGTCTTCTGTCTTCTCTCTTCTGTCTTCTGTCTTCTCTCTTCTGTCTTCTGTCTTCTCTCTTCTGTCTTCTCTCTTCTGTCTTCTCTCTTCTGTCTTCTGTCTTCTGTCTTCTGTCTTCTCTTTTCTCTCTTCTGTCTTCTCTCTTCTCTTTTCTGTCTTCTCTCTTCTGTCTTCTGTCTTCTCTTTTCTCTCTTTTTTCTCTTTCTCACATACATGTATATTATTTTTTTTTTATGAAATTCCTGTTAGCTTAGTTTTTAAAAAAAAAAATACATTTATTCCAATATACTTAATTCATTTATAGTAAACTTTTTTCTTCTGTATTTAGCTTTCGGTTGTTTCAGTTAATCCTCCTGGCACATGATTTGTGACAAATTTTATTTTACTTTTACAATTGGTATTGCATTATATTTATATTGCATGTGTTCTTACTGATGTGTTTTCCCCCCACAGAATTTTTTAAAGAACTCCTTCAAAATGCTGAAAACTCCTTAAATGATATGTTTGTCAGGACTTACGGACGTTTGTACATGCAGAACTCAGAGCTGTTTAAAGATTTCTTTGTGGAACTTAAAAACTATTATGTTGGTGGTAACGTCAACCTTGAAGAGATGCTGAATGACTTCTGGGCACGACTTCTGGAGCGTATGTTTCGGCTAGTGAATCCACAGTACCACTTCACAGATGAATACTTGGAGTGCGTAAGCAAATACACCGACCAGCTCAAGCCATTTGGAGATGTTCCGCGTAAACTCAAGCTTCAAGTCACTCGAGCATTTGTGGCAGCTCGAACCTTTGCACAGGGGTTAGCAGTCGCAAGAGATGTGATCAACAAAGTGTCTTCGGTAAGAGAAAATCTTTCTTGCTATTCTTATTTTTGAGATTGCATGACGTAGTACTATATTTGTGCAGAAAACACAAATTTGGCAAGTGTTTTTTTTTTGTTTGTTTTTTGAACTTAGACATGTTTTCCTGTAATTTCAGTCTGAAAAATTGTGTATTTTTCATTCTTGAAGACTTAGAGCACATAGCAGGCTTCACAATGCCTAACTTTTGCCACATATTTATCATCATTTGCAGTTTATTTTATATTTTCTGATGAAGCAAAACAATGGGCATTTTGTTAACACAATGAAAGTGGGAAGCCCTTTCATCTCTAGACTAACGTCCAAATTGACTCCTTCAAATAAAGATATTGGTGGATGGCGTTGGCTCATTGAAAAACAATTGCATCAAAAAAAAAAAGTTAATCTATTGGAAGACTGAAAAATATTGTAATTAAAAGGTGTTTACTGTCCCTTTTAATTTCTTTTTTAAGACAGTCTTCTAGAGATTATTATGTTTTAGATTGCTCTGCTGATATTAGCAGTGTAGAAAAAGAAAATCAGTTTTAGGAAGTTGTGAATGATGTCATATTAAAGTAACCGGGTTATCATATTTGTCAGATGTTTTATTTCTTTTATTTTAATCAGTTATTTTTTTTTACATTTTCCTGTGAATCACAAGAATATTGTACATTTCAAATGGTGGCCATTGGTTTCAATATTTTCCTGAATCATAGAAACACCTAAAAATATTTGTAAGCTTTGTTTAATATCACATGCACACATCATTTCTGAAAGAGATTTCTATATTTAAACATTGTATAACACTAGGTGAAACAAGTTACTGTACCTTATTGTATATTATAATAGGATTTATGTTCCTTTGCAGCAGAGATTTACACTTTTTATCTCACAAACATTTAGGCGTTAGCTGCACACTTTTAGGAGCCAGACAATGGTGTATGTTTATACACATATTTGTCAAATTATTCCATATTGCTGGGTTATTACAGGCTGGGAGGTATTCAGCTCTTCTGTTCCTGGGCAGGGTTTCATGCTGCACTTTCACTCAATCCCACCTATAAAATGCCCTTCCCCGCTCACAGCACACTGGTTGCTCACACCTGTCACAGTCCCCCCCCCCCCCCCTACACACACACAAAATAACAGTGGACCTATTGCCCGACAAGCCCCCAGACTTTCCTGTCCTGGAATTCCTCCAAGAAATGTTAGAAAGTATTTTATTTATGTAGACATTAGATGGTCTAACACTATGGTTCTGGATATAGTATATAGAAACTTTTTTCTTTCTTAAGACATGGTAAGTCGACAGAATCATCAATTACTATTGGGAATATCACTCCTGGCCAGCAGGAGGAGGCAAAGAGCACCACAGCAAAGCTGTTAAGTATCACTTCCCTTCCCACAACCCTCAGTCATTCTCTTTGCCTTCAGTGCAAGGAGGAGGTGAAGTTTTAGGTGTCTAATTAAGATTCTTCTATCAATATTTTTTTATTTTGGAAGCCTGAGCAGGCTTGCTCTTATCTTTCCTTACAAGCTGGGTTTAGCTGTACTCCACGTTAGTCTCAGTATGGCTGTGGTAGCTTTCAAGCAGTTAAGGATTTGTCGGGTGGGCCTCACTGCGTTTTCCTGACAGGATTGCTGCCCTCAAACAGAATGCCAGAGTAGGCTTACTCAGTTCATTTCTTCTATCCACAGGTCTCTGTGAGGAGTGGCTTCCTCTCATACCAGGTGAGCTGTCCTCCTGCCGGACAGTCAGGGATGCAGGTAAGTGCCATTTTTATTTCTATACATTTATTGCACTACAACACATATCTGCACCATATTGGGTATAATTTCCTGAAGGTCAGGATTTTTCAGTCAGAATGCAGGGCACTGTGTGGCGGTAGAATAAGGGATCAGAAGGGAAGCTTTATTATTTCTTTCATGTAATTAGCAAGAGTCCATGAGCTAGTGACGTATGGGATATACATTCCTACCAGGAGGGGCAAAGTTTCCCAAACCTCAAAATGCCTATAAATACACCCCTCACCACACCCACAAATCAGTTTTTACAAACTTTGCCTCCTGTGGAGGTGGTGAAGTAAGTTTGTGCTAGATTCTACGTTGATATGCGCTCTGCAACAGGTTGGAGCCCGGTTTTCCTCTCAGCGTGCAGTGAATGTCAGAGGGATGTGAAGAGAGTATTGCCTATTTGAATTCAATGATCTCCTTCTACTGGGTCTATTTCATAGGTTCTCTGTTATCGGTCGTAGGGATTCATCTCTTACCTCCCTTTTCAGATCGACGATATACTCTTATATATACCATTACCTCTACTGATTCTCGTTTCAGTACTGGTTTGGCTTTCTACTACATGTAGATGAGTGTCCTGGGGTAAGTAAGTCTTATTTTCTGTGACACTCTAAGCTATGGTTGGGCACTTTTTTATAAAGTTCTAAATATATGTGTTTAAACATTTATTTGCCTTGATTCAGGATGTTCAACGTTCCTTATTTCAGACAGTCAGTTTCATATTTGGGATAATGCATATGAATAAATCATTTTTCTTACCTTAAAATTTGACTTTTTTTCCTGTGGGCTGTTAGGCTCGCGGGGGCTGAAAATGCTTCATTTTATTGCGTCATTCTTGGCGCGGACTTTCTTGGCGCAAAAATTTTCTTGTCATTTCCGGCGTCATACGTGTCGCCGGAAGTTGCGTCATTTTTTTGACATTTTTTTGCGCCAAAAAATGTCGGCGTTACCGGACGTGGCGACATTTTTTGCGCCAAAAGCATTTAGGCGCCAAATAATGTGGGCGGCTTTTTTGGCGCTAAAAAATTTGAGCGTCATTATTGTCTCCACAATATTATCTCATTATTATCTCACAATATATCTCATTATTTATTGCTTCTGGTTGCTAGAAGCTTGTTCATTGTCATTTTTTTCCCATTCCTGAAACTGTCATTTAAGGAATTTGATCATTTTTGCTTTATATGTTGTTTTTTCTATTACATATTGCAAGATGTCTCAGATTGACCCTGAATCAGAAGCCATTTCTGGATAAACGCTTAACTGAGTTTCAGTTCTAAAAAAGCTAAGTTCATTTATTTTAAATGTTATAAATGTTTATCTTTAGCTATGGTTTGTAATAAGTTATTATGATATACTTTTACATGCAGAATCCATTAGTATTTATGCTTTATATATTTCCATTCTTACATCTTATGTACAAGAAATATTTAGAAGATTTATAAGAAATATTTTTCTGATTCTATTTTAAAGGCTTTGTCTGACTTCATGCCTTCTGATAAAATTTTTAGGTCTTTTTCACTTCTTTTTTAATTATTGAAGTTTCAAATGACCAACAACATACTGATTTATCCTTCTCTGATGATGTTTTTTCTCTTTCAGACATTTTCTTCATCAGATATTGACACTAACAAATCTATTTTTTTATTATTTTTCTATTATTAAAGTACATTTGTTCTTTGTTGAAAAGGTGTTGATTATTTTGAATATTAAGGTAACTAGTTCTTTAAGACTAGCTGACACTTTCTGCCTATTTATTTCTTCTGTGTTTTCAGAGGTTTTCTTTCCAATTCCCCATTCTAGGGAATGGAATAGGCTGAGAATTTTCTTTTATTCCTTCTTCGAAGGTTTTAAACTATATTCTTTGCCAGCAGTTAAATTCAATTTGGAGGGTTCTCCAATTTATTGGGGCTATCTCTACTTCTACTAATTATGCTATTGTTTCTATAGCAAAATAGTATTTATTTTCCTTTAGATAGTTGTATCTTATTTATGGAAAATTATTTAGTTTCAGGTACTTTTCTTGGTCCTGTGATTTATTTGGATATTGCAATTGCTTCATTTTTTCTGTTTACTTTAAGATCAAGTATCAGATTATGATTTATTTTAGCATTGTTAAGGGACAACATTTACTAGACTAGGTGCTGTTGCATTTGTCTTGTTGTTTTGCATTTATTGATTATGCAAGTCCACTGTATTGACTGGTCCTTTAAACTGGACTATCATGCTAATAATTTCATTTGTGTCTTCATTTTATTGAATATTTTCGCAAATGAGGGTTAATCTATGTCTTTATCTATTTTAGCTAGAAGAATTTTGTGATTTTTTTAAAAAAAAAAAATAAAAAAAAAAATCCATATTTCTTTTGTTCTAAGATAATCAATTATTTGTTTTATAATTGGATTCAATTCTTAACTGTTACTCTGGGCTTCAAGATTGAGTTCTAAGACTAAAACTTTAAGCTTATACTAGTTTGGTTGTTCTTATTAAAGAACGAATTCCTGAGTTCTTTCCCAAGTAACATGTTTATAATTGGGGTTCGAAATCGGCTCCCTAATATTGCGATGTACGTGCCGTATTCCAGCTTGGCTGGTAAGGGGCAGGTTAAGACTTCTTTGAAATTTATTTGGTTCTATTTTGTCCAAATTTCTTTGATTTTATTCCAGTAAGGCTAACACTTTATTTAAGTGTGTTTCTGTCCTATATTTCTCCAACATAGGTGTGTCCGGTCCACGGCGTCATCCTTACTTGTGGGATATTCTCTTCCCCAACAGGAAATGGCAAAGAGCCCAGCAAAGCTGGTCACATGATCCCTCCTAGGCTCCGCCTACCCCAGTCATTCTCTTTGCCGTTGTACAGGCAACATCTCCACGGAGATGGCTTAGAGTTTTTTAGTGTTTATAGCTTAAAACGGCTCCGGTTCCGTTATTTTAAGGGTTAAAGCTTCCAAAATTGGTGTGCAATATTTTCAAGGCTTTAAGACGCTGTGGTGAAAATTTGGTGAATTTTGAACAATTCCTTCATGTTTTTTCGCAATTGCAGTAATAAAGTGTGTTCAGTTTAAAATTTAAAGTGACAGTAACGGTTTTATTTTAAAACGTTTTTTGTACTTTCTGATCAAGTTTATGCCTGTTTAACATGTCTGAACTACCAGATAGACTGTGTTCTGAATGTGGGGAAGCCAGAATTCCTATTCATTTAAATAAATGTGATTTATGTGATAATGACAATGATGCCCAAGATGATTCCTCAAGTGAGGGGAGTAAGCATGGTACTGCATCATTCCCTCCTTCGTCTACACGAGTCTTGCCCACTCAGGAGGCCCCTAGTACATCTAGCGCGCCAATACTCCTTACTATGCAACAATTAACGGCTGTAATGGATAATTCTGTCAAAAACATTTTAGCCAAAATGAACCCTTGTCAGCGTAAGCGTGGCTGCTCTGTTTTAGTTACTGAAGAGCATGACGACGCTGATATTAATATCTCTGAAGGGCCCCTAACCCAATCTGAGGGGGCCAGGGAGGTTTTGTCTGAGGGAGAAATTACTGATTTAGGGAACATTTCTCAGCAGGCTGAATCTGATGTGATTACATTTAAATTTAAATTGGAACATCTCCGCATTTTGCTTAAGGAGGTATTATCCACTCTGGATGATTGTGAAAATTTAGTCATCCCAGAGAAACTATGTAAAATGGACAAGTTCCTAGAGGTGCCGGGGCTCCCAGAAGCTTTTCCTATACCCAAGCGGGTGGCGGACATTGTTAATAAAGAATGGGAAAGGCCCGGTATTCCTTTCGTCCCTCCCCCCATATTTAAAAAATTGTTTCCTATGGTCGACCCCAGAAAGGACTTATGGCAGTCAGTCCCCAAGGTCGAGGGAGCGGTTTCTACTTTAAACAAACGCACCACTATTCCAATAGAGGATAGTTGTGCTTTCAAAGATCCTATGGATAAAAAATTAGAAGGTTTGCTTAAAAAGATGTTTGTTCAGCAGGGTTACCTTCTACAACCCATTTCATGCATTGTCCCTGTCACTACTGCCGCATATTTCTGGTTTGATGAACTGCTTAAGGTGCTCGATAGTGACTCTCCTCCTTATGAGGAGATTATGGACAGAATCAATGCTCTCAAATTGGCTAATTCTTTCACTCTAGACGCCTCTTTGCAATTGGCTAAGTTAGCGGCTAAGAACTCTGGGTTTGCTATTGTGGCGCGCAGAGCGCTTTGGTTGAAATCTTGGTCGGCTGATGCGTCTTCCAAGAACAAGCTACTAAACATTCCTTTCAAGGGGAAAACGTTGTTTGGTCCTGACTTGAAAGAGATTATCTCTGATATCACTGGGGGTAAGGGCCACGCCCTTCCTCAGGATCGGCCTTTCAAGGCAAAAAATAGACCTAATTTTCGTCCCTTTCGTAAAAACGGACCAGCCCAAGGTGCTACGTCCTCTAAGCAAGAGGGTAATACTTCTCAGGCCAAGCCAGCTTGGAGACCAATGCAAGGCTGGAACAAGGGAAAGCAGGCCAAGAAACCTGCCACTGCTACCAAGACAGCATGAAATATTGGCCCCCGATCCGGGACCGGATCTGGTGGGGGGCAGACTCTCTCTCTTCGCTCAGGCTTGGGCAAGAGATGTTCTGGATTCTTGGGCGCTAGAAATAGTCTCCCAGGGTTATCTTCTGGAATTCAAGGGACTTCCCCCAAGGGGGAGGTTCCACAGGTCGCAGTTGTCTTCAGACCACATAAAAAGACAGGCGTTCTTACATTGTGTAGAAGACCTGTTAAAAATGGGAGTGATTCATCCTGTTCCATTAAGAGAACAAGGGATGGGGTTCTACTCCAATCTGTTCATAGTTCCCAAAAAAGAGGGAACGTTCAGACCAATCCTAGATCTCAAGATCTTAAACAAATTTCTCAAGGTCCCATCGTTCAAGATGGAAACCATTCGAACTATCCTTCCTTCCATCCAGGAAGGTCAATTCATGACCACGGTGGATTTAAAGGATGCGTATCTACATATTCCTATCCACAAGGAACATCATCGGTTCCTAAGGTTTGCATTCCTGGACAAACATTACCAGTTCGTGGCGCTTCCTTTCGGATTAGCCACTGCTCCAAGGATTTTCACAAAGGTACTAGGGTCCCTTCTAGCGGTGCTAAGACCAAGGGGCATTGCAGTAGTACCTTACCTGGACGACATTCTGATTCAAGCGTCGTCCCTTCCTCAAGCAAAGGCTCACACGGACATTGTCCTGGCCTTTCTCAGATCTCACGGCTGGAAAGTGAACGTGGAAAAGAGTTCTCTATCCCCGTCAACAAGGGTTCCCTTCTTGGGAACAATTATAGACTCCTTAGAAATGAGGATCTTTCTAACAGAGGCCAGAAAAACAAAGCTTCTGGACTCTTGTCGGATACTTCATTCCGTTCCTCTTCCTTCCATAGCTCAGTGCATGGAAGTGATCGGTTTGATGGTGGCGGCGATGGACATAGTTCCTTTTGCGCGCATTCATCTAAGACCATTACAACTGTGCATGCTCAGTCAGTGGAATGGGGACTATACAGACTTGTCTCCGAAGATACAAGTAAATCAGAGGACCAGAGACTCACTCCGTTGGTGGCTGTCCCTGGACAATCTGTCTCAAGGGATGATGTTCCACAGACCAGAGTGGGTCATTGTCACGACCGACGCCAGTCTGATAGGCTGGGGCGCGGTCTGGGGATCCCTGAAAGCTCAGGGTCTTTGGTCTCGAGAAGAATCTCTTCTACCGATAAATATTCTGGAACTGAGAGCGATATTCAATGCTCTCCAGGCCTGGCCCCAGCTTGCGAGGACCAGGTTCATACGGTTTCAATCAGACAACATGACGACTGTTGCGTACATCAACCATCAGGGGGGAACAAGAAGTTCCCTAGCGATGGAAGAAGTAACCAAAATTATTCTTTGGGCGGAGTCTCACTCCTGCCACCTGTCTGCTATCCACATCCCAGGAGTGGAAAATTGGGAAGCGGATTTTCTGAGTCGGCAGACATTGCATCCGGGGGAGTGGGAACTCCATCCGGAAATCTTTGCCCAAGTCACTCACCTGTGGGGCATTCCAGACATGGATCTGATGGCCTCTCGTCAGAACTTCAAAGTTCCTTGCTACGGGGCCAGATCCAGGGATCCCAAGGCGGCTCTAGTGGATGCACTAGTAGCACCTTGGACCTTCAAACTAGCTTATGTGTTCCCGCCATTTCCTCTCATCCCCAGGCTGATAGCCAGGATCAAGCAGGAGAGGGCGTCGGTGATCTTGATAGCTCCTGCGTGGCCACGCAGGACTTGGTATGCAGATCTGGTGAATATGTCATCGGCTCCACCTTGGAAGCTACCTTTGAGACGAGACCTTCTTGTTCAGGGTCCGTTCGAACATCCGAATCTGGTTTCACTCCAGCTGACTGCTTGGAGATTGAACGCTTGATTTTATCGAAGCGAGGATTCTCAGATTCTGTTATCGATACTCTTGTTCAGGCCAGAAAGCCTGTGACTAGAAAGATTTACCACAAAATTTGGAAAAAATATATCTGTTGGTGTGAATCTAAAGGATTCCCTTGGGACAAGGTTAAGATTTCTAGGATTCTATCCTTCCTTCAAGAAGGATTGGACAAGGGATTATCTGCTAGTTCCCTGAAGGGACAGATTTCTGCCTTGTCGGTATTACTTCACAAAAAGCTGGCAGCTGTGCCAGATGTTCAAGCCTTTGTTCAGGCTCTGGTTAGAATCAAGCCTGTTTACAAACCTTTGACTCCTCCTTGGAGTCTCAATTTAGTTCTTTCAGTTCTTCAGGGGGTTCCGTTTGAACCCTTACATTCCGTTGATATTAAGTTATTATCTTGGAAAGTTTTGTTTTTAGTTGCGATTTCTTCTGCTAGAAGAGTCTCAGAATTATCTGCTCTGCAGTGTTCTCCTCCTTATCTGGTGTTCCATGCAGATAAGGTGGTTTTACGTACTAAACCTGGTTTTCTTCCAAAAGTTGTTTCTAACAAAAACATTAACCAGGAGATTATCGTACCTTCTCTGTGTCCAAAACCAGTTTCAAAGAAGGAACGTTTGTTGCACAATTTGGATGTTGTTCGCGCTCTAAAATTCTATTTAGATGCTACAAAGGATTTTAGACAAACATCTTCCTTGTTTGTTGTTTATTCAGGTAAAAGGAGAGGTCAAAAAGCAACTTCTACCTCTCTCTCTTTTTGGATTAAAAGCATCATCAGATTGGCTTACGAGACTGCCGGACGGCAGCCTCCCGAAAGAATCACAGCTCATTCCACTAGGGCTGTGGCTTCCACATGGGCCTTCAAGAACGAGGCTTCTGTTGATCAGATATGTAGGGCAGCGACTTGGTCTTCACTGCACACTTTTACCAAATTTTACAAGTTTGATACTTTTGCTTCTTCTGAGGCTATTTTTGGGAGAAAGGTTTTGCAAGCCGTGGTGCCTTCCATTTAGGTGACCTGATTTGCTCCCTCCCTTCATCCGTGTCCTAAAGCTTTGGTATTGGTTCCCACAAGTAAGGATGACGCCGTGGACCGGACACACCTATGTTGGAGAAAACAGAATTTATGTTTACCTGATAAATTTCTTTCTCCAACGGTGTGTCCGGTCCACGGCCCGCCCTGGTTTTTTTAATCAGGTCTGATATTTTATTTTCTTTAACTACAGTCACCACGGTACCATATGGTTTCTCCTATGCAAATATTCCTCCTTAACGTCGGTCGAATGACTGGGGTAGGCGGAGCCTAGGAGGGATCATGTGACCAGCTTTGCTGGGCTCTTTGCCATTTCCTGTTGGGGAAGAGAATATCCCACAAGTAAGGATGACGCCGTGGACCGGACACACCGTTGGAGAAAGAAATTTATCAGGTAAACATAAATTCTGTTATTTTGGGTACTGTTGAAGCATGGCTGGGTTCAAGTTCTGCTCAGACCTGGAATCTTCTGGGGTATTTCTTCCAGTTCCTTTTTTAGGAACCGGGTTTGGAGTTTTATTCAAATTTTTTTTGCCTTTTTATGGTCATTGATAGCATTATTTGTTTTCATTAGATACAATAAATGCATATTTTCATTTTTCTGTTTTCATTCGGGATGCAGAATCTCATATGATTCACTTGCTCTTCAGGACATAGTTAGAGGATCTTTTTTTCGAAACCTCTTGATTCCTCACACAAGTGTCACCTTTTTTAGGTTTCCAGATAGTTTGTGTCACTGTCTTTGTCTCTATCAGACAAGGGATAATTCTATTGGGTTCCGTCTGTCGGTACCTTTAGTCTCTATTATTTCCTTCAGTTGCTATATATGCACAGAAGTTTTAGGTCTTATGGCCACAGCATTGGATTCAATTCCCTTTGCTCATTTTCACTAGAAAGATCCTTTCCAGTCTTTTATGAGTGTTGTTTCTTCTAGAACATGGTTGGAGGATCAATTTTCCAAAAAGTTCGTTGATTCCTCAGACAAGGGTAACCTTTTTAGGTTTCCTGATAGATTCAGTGTCCTTGACTCTGTCTCTGACAGACAAGAGACGTCTGAAATTGGTTTCAGCTTGTCGAAACCTTCAGTCTCAATCTTTCCCTTCGGTAGCCTTATGCATGGAAATTCTAGGTCTTATGACTGCTGCATTGGACGCGGTCCCCTTTGCTCGTTTTCACATGCGACCTCTTCAGCTCTGTATGCTGAACCAGTGGTGCAGGGATTATACAAAGATATCTCAATTAATATCTTTAAAACCAATTGTACGACACTCTCTGACGTGGTGGACAGACCACCATCGTTTAGTTCAGGGGGCTTCTTTTTGTTCTTCCAACCTGGGCTGTGATTTCAACAGATGCAAGTCTGACAGGTTGGGGAGCTGTTTGGGGTCTCTGACAGCACAAGGGGTTTGAGAATCTCAGGAGGTGAGATTACCAATCAATATTTTGGAACTCCGTGCAATTTTCAGAGCTCTTCAGTCATGGCCTCTTCTAAAGAGAGAGTCGTTCATTTGTTTTCAGACGGACAATGTCACAACTGTGGCATATGTCAATCATCAAGGAGGGACTCACAGTCCTCTGGCTATGAAAGAAGTATCTCAAATTCTGGTATGGGCGGAATCCAGCTCCTGTCTAATTTCTGTGGTTCATATCCCAGGTATAGACAATTGGGAAGCAGATTATCTCAGTCGCCAAACGTTACATCCGGGCGAATGGTCTCTTCACCCAGAGGTATTTCTTCAGATTGTTCAAATGTGGGGACTTCCAGAAATAGATCTGATGGCTTCTCATCTAAACAAGAAGCTTCCCAGGTATCTGTCCAGATCCAGAGATCCTCAGGCGGAGGCAGTGGATGCATTGTCACTTCCTTGGAAGTATCATCCTGCCTATATCTTTCCGCCTCTAGTTCTTCTTCCAAGAGTAATTTCCAAGATTCTATTGGAGTGCTCGTTTGTTCTGCTGGTGGCTCCAGCATGGCCTCACAGGTTTTTGGTATGCGGATCTTGTCCGGATGGCCACTTGCCAACCGTGGACTCTTCCGTTAAGACCAGACCTTCTATCGGAAGGTCCTTTTTTCCATCAGGATCTCAAATCCTTAAATTTGAAGGTATGGAGATTGAACGCTTGATTCTCAGTCAGAGGTTTCTCTGACTCTCTGATTTAATACTATGTTACAGGCTCGTAAATCTGTATCTAGGAAGATATATTATCGAGTCTGGAAGATTTACATTTCTTGGTGTTTTTCTCATCATTTTTCTTGGCATTCTTTTAGAATTCCTAGAATTTTACAGTTTCTTCAGGATGGTTTGGATAAAGGTTTGTCTGCAAGTTCCTTGAAAGGACAAATCTCTGCTCTTTCTGTTCTTTTTCACAGAAAGATTGCTAGTCTTCCTGATATTCATTGTTTTGTACAAGCTTTGGTTCATATAAAACCTGTTATTAAGTCATTTTCTCCTCCTTGGAGTTTGAATTTGGTTCTGGGGGCACTTCAAGCTCCTCCGTTTGAACCTATGCATTCACTGGACATTAAATTACTTTCTTGGAAAGTTTTGTTTCTTTTGGCCATCTCTTCTGCTAGAAGAGTTTCTGATTTATCTGCTTTTTTGTGAGTCTCCTTTTCTGATTTTTCATCAGGATAAGGCGGTGTTGCGAACTTCTTTTAATTTTTACCTAAGGTTGTGAATTCTAACAACATTAGTAGAGAAATTGTGGTTCCTTCATTGTGTCCTAATCCTAAGAATTCTAAGGAAAGATCGTTGCATTCTTTGGATGTAGTTAGAGCTTTGAAATATTATGTTGCAGCTACTAAAAATTTCCGAAAGACTTCTAGTCTATTTGTTATCTTTTCCGGTTCTAGGAAAGGTCAGAAGGCCTCGGCCATTTCTTTGGCGTCTTGGTTAGTCTTTGATTCATCATGCTTATGTCGAGTCGGGTTTACAGCTCATTCTACTAGGTCATTTTCTACTTCCTGCGCGTTTAGGAATGAAGCTTCGGTTGATCAGATTTGCAAAGCAGCAACTTGGTCTTCTTTGCATACTTTTACTAAATTCTACCATTTTGATGTGTTTTCTTCTTCTGAAGCAGTTTTTGGTAGAAAAGTACTTCAGGCAACTGTTTCAGTTTGATTCTTCTGCTTATAATTTCAGTTTTTTTCATTATAAGATTTAAACTTTATTTTGGGTGTGGATTATTTTCAGCGGAATTGGCTGTCTTTATTTTATCCCTCCCTCTCTAGTGACTCTTGCGTGGACGATTCACATCTTGGGTATTCATTATCCCATACGTCACTAGCTCATGGACTCTTGCTAATTACATGAAAGAAAACATAATTTATGTAAGAACTTACCTGATAAATTCATTTCTTTCATATTAGCAAGAGTCCATGAGGCCCACCCTTTTTTGTGGTGGTTATGATTTTTTTGTATAAAGCACAATTATTCCAATTCCTTATTTTTTATGCTTTCGCACTTTTGTCTTATCACCCCACTTCTTGGCTATGATTTGTGGGTGTGGTGAGGGGTGTATTTATAGGCATTTTGAGGTTTGGGAAAATTTGCCCATCCTGGTAGGAATGTATATCCCATACGTCACTAGCTCATGGACTCTTGCTAATATGAAAGAAATGAATTTATCAGGTAAGTTCTTACATAAATTATGTTTTCTCTTTTAATGGTGGCTCAGAAGTGTACTGCTTATATGTGCAGTCGCTTTAATGTGGGGGCTGTTAGTGTTTTCAGAAGACAGTAACGGCATTAGTTTAAGCAGATAGACATTTCTCGCCAGTACATGGCGTGACGTCATTAAGGAGGCGTGACGTCATTAAGGAGGCGTGTCTCCTTTCAGCGAGCCATTTCCTTTGGCGCAGTTTTGACAGAAAAATACGTTGCACTGGCTTTACTGGATTTTTTTAGCTTCCCCTCTCTGTCGCTCTTGTTTTCTGCTGCGGATTGAAAATCCAACTTGTCATCCCGTGTCAGGAGGAGCAGGTAGGCACCTCAGCTTAGCGCTGAGATGTAGAGTGTGCTGGGGAGGTTATTGGTAAGACTTTGTTTTAAAAAGTAGAACCCCTTTACTTAACAAGGATTTTTTAAAGAGAAAGTAATGATTTTATAACAGAAATGAAACAAGGACATTTGTGATATAATTTCTGCTGCAAGATGGACTTGGAGTCTAGGCCTACTATACTGTACAAACTCTGTTTGGATGCCTAGGTAGAACCCCCTTTGCCTTTTGGCAGTTCTTGTATAGATAGAATTCTTACATATAAAGACAAGCTTTTTGATTCTGAGACACCATTCCCTCAGGATGATGCTGTCCAGGTGTTATCATAGCCTCTCCCTAATATGGCCCAATCTGCGGCAACGTCGCTTGCAGTGCCCTGCGGTTCCTCTCAATCTCCGGATGGAGTGTTTTTAAAGGCTGAGATTGCGGCCCAGGTATCCTCGGCGGTATCGGAGGAGCTAGCAGTCATTACCATGCTGCAGGGGAAGCGTAAGAGGAAAATTATAGATTCAGATATGGTATCAAATCCTGTTCAGGCTGACTGGGCTCCTCTTTCACATAGATTGGAGGAGGAGGATACTTAGGTAGCCTCTGAGGGTGAAATCTCAGATTTGGATAGTGCAATTCTTTCATCTGATGCTGAAGTGGTTTCCTTCAGATTCAAGCTTGAGCACCTCCGTGTTTTTTTAAAGGAGGTTTTAGCTACCTTGGACGTCTCGATACGCCTATCGTTGTCAACCCTAAAAAGTCTAGCAAATTGAATAGATACTTTTATGTCCCCTCATCTGGGGGAGTGTTTCCAGTGCCAGACCGTGCCACAGAGATTATTACCTGGGAATGGGAGAGACCAGGAATTCCCTTCTCCCCCTCCCCTGTCTTTAGGAAAATGTTACCGGTGGCTGACTCCTTCAAGGAGTCGTGGCAGATGGTTCCAAAGGTGGAAGGGGCGATTTTCACTTTTGCTAAGAGAACTACTATCCCTATTGAAGATAATTGCTCTTTCAAGGATCCTATGGATAAAAAGCTGGAGTCATTTTTAAAGAAGATGTATACTCATTAGGGGTTACAATGGCAACCGGCGGTTTGCATTGCTACAGTAACCAGTGCGGCAACCTATTGGTGTGATGCTTTGTCTGAGTCCTTGCAAACTGAAACTCCTTTAGAGGAAATTCAGGATAGGATTAAGGCTCTCATGTTAGCCAACTCCTTTATAACTCACACTTCTTTGCAAGTCATTAAGTTGGGAGCCAAAATATCTGGTTTTGCAATTTTAGTGCGTAGAGCACTATGGCTTAAATCTTGGTCTGCAAACGTTTCTTTTAAATCTAAGCTTTTGGCTATAACCTACAAGGGAAAGACCTTGTTTGGGCCAGCATTGGCAGAAATTATCTCTGATATCACGGATGGTAAAGGATCCTTTCTGCCTCAAGACAAAAAGAACAAATTGAAGGGACGTCAGACAAATTTTCGTTACTTTTGTAACTTCAGAGGTAAGTCTTCCCCTGCCTCTACCAAGCAGGATCAATCCAAGTCTTTCTGGAAGACCGGTCAGTCTTGAAATAAGGGGAAGCAATCCAAGAAATACACAGCTGAATCTAAGTCAGCATGAAGGGGTTGCCCCCGATCCGGAATCGGATCAGGTAGGGTACAGACTCTCTCAGTTCGCACAAGCTTGAGATTGAGATGTTCCAGACCCGTGGGCAGTGGACATAGTTTCCCGGGGGTACAGGTTAGAATTCAAGACTTTTCCTCCAAGGGGCAGATTATCTGTAGACCAGATAAAGAGAGGCGTTCTTGAAATGTGTTCAGGATCTTTCCCTCTTGGGAGTGATAGTTCCAGTTCCAAGTCAGGAACAGGGCCTCGCTTTTTACTCCAACCTCTTTGTGGTTCCCAAAAAAGAGGGAACCTTTCGGCCCATTCTAGATCTAAAGCTACTAAACAGATTCCTCAGAGTAACATCCTTCAAGATGGAGACTAACCGTTCCATTCTTCCTCTGATTCAGGAGGGTCAATTCATGTCGACCATAGACCTGAAGGATGTCTACCTGCACGTTCCGATTCACTGGGATCATCACAAATATTTGAGGTTTGCTTATCTAGACAAACCTTTTCAATTTGTAGCGTTTCCATTTGGCCTCACCACAGCTCCCAGAATTTCCTAAAAGGTCCTGGGAGCACTATTGGCAGTAATTTCTCTGGGAATTGCAGTGGCGCCTTATCTGGACGACATTCTGGTTCAGGCGCCATCCTTGCAACTAGCAGAATCCCATACAAAGATCTTGTTGTCATTTTTTCGTTTCCACGGTTGGAAGTTAAATTTGGAGAAAAGCTCTCTTGTTCCGTCTACAAGAGTGACCTTCTTTGGAACCATTATATACACTCTCTATCTGTCAAAATTATTCTGACGGAGGTCAGAAAAGCCAAGATTCTGTCCGCTTGCCTGTCCCTACAGTCGTCGTCGTGACCATTAGTGGCCCAGTGCATGGAGGTAATAGGGTTGATGGTGGCTTCCATGGACATAGTTCCATTTGCTCGGTTCCATTTGAGACCTCTGCAGCTATGCATGCTCGCTCAGTGGAACGGGGATTATACAGATCTATCTCAGAGAATAGTTCTGGATCAATCAACAAGGGACTCCCTATCATGGTGGCTGTCCCAAGAACATCTGTCCCAGGGGATGTGTTTTCAGAGTTTCTCTTGGGTAATTGTGACCTCGGATGCCAGCTTGCTGGGTTGGGGAGCAGTCTGGGACTCGTTGAAGGCACAGGGTCTTTGATCTCAGGACGAATCTGCTCTCCCCATAAACATTCTGGAGTTGAGAGCGATCTTCAATGCCTTGATGGCTTGGCTTCAGCTGACCCTAGCCCAGTCTATCAGGTTCCAGACGGACAATATAACCTCAGTGGCCTACATCAACCACCAAGGAGGAAACAGAGTTCCTTAGCCATGAAGGTGATGGCACGGATCATCCAGGGGCGGAGGCTCACAATTGCTGTCTTTCTGCCACCCACATTCCAGGGGTGGACAATTGGGAAGCAGACTTCCTCAGCAGACAGACTTTAAATCCCGGGGAGTGGGAGCTCCATCTGGAAGTGTTCTCCATGTTAACATTAAAATGGGGATTACCAGAGTTGGATTTGATGGTGTCTCGTCAGAACACCAAGCTTCCAAAGCTTAGTTTGAGGTCGAGAGATCCTCAAGCCTTTCTGATAGATGCTCTGGCAGTTCCTTGGAACTTCAGGTTGACATATCTTTTTCCTCAGTTTGCTCTCCTTCCATGAGTCATCGCTCGGATCAAGCAGGAGAAAGCATCGGTGATTCTAATAGCTCCTGCGTGGCCTCGCAGGATCTGGTTTGCAGATCTAGTAGAGATGGCGTCTCTGCCTCCGTGGAGACTACCACTGAGGAAGGGCCTTCTGCTTCAGGGCTCCTTCCTTTATCCAAATCTCGCTTCTCTGAAGCTGACTGCTTGGAGATTGAACGCTTGATTTTAGCTAAGCATGGATTTTCTGAATCGGTCATTGAGACCATGATTCAGGCTCGTAAGCCTGTCACTAGAAAGATTTACTATAAGGCGTAAATATTTTTATTGGTGTGAGTCTAAAGGATTTTCTTGAAATAAGGTCAGGATTCCAAGGATCTTATATTTTCTCCAGGAAGGCCTCAAGAAGGGGTTATCTGTCAGTACCCTTAATCGTCAGATTTCTGCTCTATCCATTTTGCTGCACAAGCGTCTGGCGGACGTGCCAGATGTACAATCCTTTTGTCAGGCCCTGGTCAGAATCAGGCCTGAATTTAAATCGGTTGCTCCTCCTTGGAGCCTTAACCTTGTTCTTAAAGTTTTACAACAGCCTATGCATTCCATAGATATTAAGTTATTATCTAGGAAGGTTTTGTTTCTTACTGCTATTTCTTCTGCTCAGAGGGTTTCTGAACTCTCAGCATTGCAGTGTGATTCTCCTTATCTCATATTTCATGCAGATAAGGCAGTTCTCCGTACCAAGTTTGTTTTTCTTCCTAAGGTTGTTTCGGACAGAAATATTAATCAGGAAATTGTTGTTCTTTCTCTCTGTCCTAATCCTTCTTCTCATAAAGAATGTTTGTTGCACAACTTAGACGTTGTGCTGGCTCTTAAATTCTATCTGCAGACTTCAAAGGACTTTCAACAGTCTTCTGCATTTTTCTTTGCTTTTCTTTGAAACGTAAGGGCCAGAAAGCTACTGCCACTTCTCTTTCTCTCTGGTTGAGAAATGTTATTCATATGGTATATGAGACTGCTGGACAGCAGCCTCCTGAGAGAATTACAGCTCACTCCACTAGGGCGGTGTCTTCTTCTTGGGCCTTCAAGAATGAGGCCTCTGTAGAACAGATTTGTAAGGCTGCAACTTGGTGGTCTTTGCACACTTTTTCTAAATTCTATAAATTTGATACTTTTGCCTCGGCTGAGGCTTCTTTTGGGAGAAAGGTTCTGCAAGCAGTGGTGTCTACTGTTTAAGCTACCTGTATTGCTCTCCCTAATCTGTGTCCTCTAGGTTGGTTATTGATTCCCAACAGTAATTGATGATTCCGTGGACTCACCGTGTCTTAAGAAAGAAAACAAAATTTATGCTTACCTGATAAATTTATTTTCTTTCTTGACACAGTGAGTCCACGGCCCTCCCTGTTTTTTCAGACAGTTTTTTTTAATATAAACCTCAGGCACATATGCACCTTGTGTTATTTCCTTTCTCTCCTTTTCCTTCGGGAAAAGAAAGTAATAAAGAAAATGTACGTATCTCCAGCGCCAAAGGGTGCTACTACATCAGCTCCTGTGTGCAAGATCTCTTGGCCAGATCTTAAAGAGTGACAGAAAATTGAATCTAAAAGGAGCGCTTAGAACACCTAAATAGGAGTCTTAGCTATGTAGAGTCAGAGGGTTTCGATAAAATTCTATATGAACCAGATTAAAATGTATACATATTTATTATAAAAACAATGTTATAGGGGACTTCCGGGCGGCGGCCATCTTACAGGTCGCACTGAGCTTCATCTCCATAAGCCCTCTCTACTATTCCTAAATTTCACATCATATTTTGGGCAATATCCTGATTAAACTAGTGGAGAGGCTTGTCTGAAGAGGTTCGTAATCCAGAAATAGGGTTTTGGTGACTGGGCTATACTGCCCTCAGTACCGGACTTTTAATTTTTGAGGCCTTCCCCTATAAAAGAAGCCTCAGCCTGTCCCCACAACTAGCTGCCTTTCATGTGCGCAGTCTTAACCCATAATAGATTCTTTACAGCTGAAGTGGGAATCTACTGTCCTCGCAATACAGCAATAAGCAGGGGCTTTATCATTTGAATAACACAATACCAACATACCAGAAAGATGGAAGCTCTGGATAAGTGGGAGCGTTCCGTGACCCAGGCGATACGTGATAGCTACCGGAGCCTAGAGAAGGAGCTCTGCAGGCTCCTCACATCTTCGCAGCACACAAAAGGAAATCACCTAACAGAACCGGACCTATTAGCAACAGAGGCTGAGGGGGTCTCCAAGCCTGTCGCAACCGGTTTACAAAGGGATATTGAGGCCTTGGAGAGGGCTTCCTATGCTGAACCAAGCCGTAGCAGAGCTCAGGAGGAGCAGCCACAGATACACAGCCTACCCAGCCCCTCTCCAACTGACAGCATAGGAGACGTGATGGCCTCCCTGCCTAACGCATCTATTTCCATACCCGCTCCGGTAGACTTACTCCTGAGAAGGGGAGCGTTGAGCCCAGCTGGCCAGGAGACTCTGATCCCGGATACTGGTACTTTGCCGGCCTCTTCCTTGCCGTCGGAGGGGGGAGGCACAGAGAGAAGCTTGTGCGAGCTTGCACCTCGTACGCAGCATACCGGGACTGTCGTGGCAAGATGGAAATGCTGGGTGGATCCCACGACCGCATGGAGGCTGTCGGTTTTAAAAACCTCTGACCAGCAATACACAGAGCTCTCATCGGATGGGTCAGGGAGCTATAAAAGTTGCGCTTCTCAGAAGCGATGTGCCTGTTTTCGGCTGAACCCACACCTTCCAGATGGTCAAATTCGGAAAACAGGGGTAGGCTAGAGCCTTTTATTGCGGGACTGACCTTCTAGCCTGGGACACTGTTTTGTTTAAAGATTGTACTAACCAAGCGCCTTGAGCTGCCCTGCAAGCTGGACTATAATAGAGACACAACATTATTAAAGCAAAAGAACTGAAATCTATTAATGCGGTCTGTAAACACACAACTGTTCATAATATATAAGACCTAGAGGGACATTACATGTTGCTTACTCTTTATCTCGCACTCAGAGTTAAAAACGGGCCTTGCATCAACCCGCTTCAGCATCTTGGGAATGTACAAATATAGGCACAACACTGACAGGCTCTAATATAGTCCCATGGGGACTTCATTGTGTCTTGTTCAGGCAGCTCTATGGTAAACCAACATCCACAGCTACTTATACCAGTATTGTGTCTGTTTCATGTAGTCTCACAAGTCGAATGTATACACTGTCTATTCACTTCTGCCCTCCTATGTTCTGTCCATTTTTAGGTTTGGTTAGGACAGTAATATCAATATCAATATGCTGTTTATCTAGGTGTTATCCCTTTAGATATTTTAGATGAGTTGTCTATCCTGTTAGCACATGATTGAACCCACAGAGTTCTCCTATAAGTTCTAGTTATTATTGCTAATTAACTGCTGTTATTTATATTACCATGGGTCCAAGAGTGGCCAAACCAATCCTATCTCCCCAGTCATTCCCCTTAAAGGTCATTACTGCACCCTGGGGTCCAAGAGTGGCCCCGCTGGTTACTAGGGGATATCATTCTAACACAAACCTTATTAACTTCTAAGGGGATATCCTAACACTGTCATAATTAAAAACCTGAGGTCTGTTTTGTAAAACCATTACAGTACTGAATGTAAACTTTACTGCTTGTATGAACATATTTACTTTGAGAATTTTGACTGTAACCTGTTTTGTTTTCTAACCTCAATAAAAAATAAATTTAAAAAAAAAACAAAACAAAAAAAAAAACAATGTTATATAAAAACAAGACTAATACATAAGCAAAATCTATATTGTAATGATCTAATGATCTGAGTCTTCTAAATATCCAAGGCTGGTTAGGTACCTAACTTTTAAAATAAGCACTGTAAGATGTCTAGGTAGATGACAGAAGTTATAGAATTGTTCTCGGTCTTAAAATTGTTATACAATTGTTGTTATACAATTTAGAACAGAGGGGTATTAATGCCTAGGCTAGAAATACAAATACTATTACAGTAAAAGTATCGTAATCAAGAGAATTATTAAATGGTGAATGGTAGTGAAAAAACGCAATTGCTTAAAAAATCAAAAAAGTGGAAAAAATAATGGAAAAAATAGGTGTACACCTTCTAAAATCTTAGTGTCAATGCTCCTTGTGAATTAAAAATGTGAAAAATTGTATAAAAAATATATAAAAAATATTGACAATATTAGAAGAAAAAATAATAGATGAAAAATGTATAGATAATATATATGAAAAAAGTCTTAGTGCAATAATCCAATGTCCTTCTAGGTGACGAAATATAATCCCATATGTGCAGATGTGGATGTCCTTATTAGAATTTTTTTAAGTGATAATTAAATCCTAACGTTTCTTTAATCGAAATAACGATATTCCCTTGTTCCTTCAATGTCCTAAACAGAAAAAAAAAATTAATATAGAATTTTATCGAAACCCTCTGACTCTACATAGCTAAGACTCCTATTTAGGTGTTCTAAGCGCTCCTTTTAGCTTCAATTTTCTCTCCTTTTCCTTCGGTCAAATGACTGGGGGTTGTGGGAATGGAAGTGATACTTAAAGGGATATTGAACCCAATTTTTTTCTTTCATGATTCAGATAGAGCATGCAATTTTAAGCAACTTTCTAATTGACTTCTGGTATAATTTTTTCTTCGTTCTCTTGCTATCTTTATTTGGAAAAGAAGGCATCTAAGCTAAGGAGCCAGCAATATTGTTTGGTTCAGAACCTTGGACAGCACTTATATATTGGTGCTGTCCAATCAGCAAGGACAACCCAGATTGTTCACCAAAAATGGGCCGGCATCTAAACTTACATTCTTGCTTTTCAAATAAACATACCAAGAGAATAAAAAAAAGTTGATAATAGGAGTAAATTAGAAAGTTGCTAAAAATTGCATGCTCTATCTGAATAACAAAAGAAAAATGTTGGGTTCAGTGTCCCTTTAACAGCTTTGCTGTGGTGCTCTTTGCCTCCTCCTGCTGGCCAGGAGTGATATTCCTAACAGTAATTGATGATTCTGTGGACTCACCATGTCAATAAATAAATTTATCAGGTAAGCATAAATTTAGTTTTTATTTTTTACACACAATTTCTGACCGTTTCAATCAGATATTCTAATTTTAATGGGAGCCATCTTGTTCATCTTTGGAAATCTTTGTCTTTTTTTATTTTCAAATGAAATACATCTAATGTTTATTATACCAATTGTGATCTTGTAAAGTTGAGATAAGAAACCACTTCAAACAACAAGCAGTGATTGGTTCAGTAACCTTTTCTACATGTATTAGTCCATTGTTTAAACAAATATTTAACGTATGTTATTTAATCTTTTCTTATAGCAGAGCTGGTTTTCATTATCACTTTCTCAAGTCTGCTTATCTATAAAATAAATAAAAGCAAAAAACTTTGTTACATTCTTAAAGGGCAGTTACCTCAGGTCACATGAACTCCTTTGGGCTTCTTTCAAACTCAGCAATACAATAAGGGGGACACACATACAATACAGTGTCCCTTTTTAGTGTGTTTCCAGCGACTTGTAATACCAGCAGCATAGTATTATATGTATGTGAAATTGCTCCTTTGGGTTTATTTTTCAATTTGAAATAGCTTGCTTTACTCTTTGAAATATCAAGCAAAAAGAGTACCATCTCATCCTCTTGATGACTACAGATTCAGTCTATGAAAATCTCTACAGTCTATAAATATCAACAATTTTGAATGAACATTGATTCTGGGGTCCACTGGTTTAAATTGTCTCATTGTTTGGTTTGTGAATAGTATGTAACTACCTTTTTTAAAGGGATGTAAAGTCTTTTTCATTGTTGTAATAAAAAAGCACTAAGCTGCGTCATATTTCGAAATGACCAAATAATAGAAACATTAAAAAAAAATAGTATAACGTTGGAGAGGCAGTATGTGGCAACGGATGAGTATTGTAGGGGATCAAGCTATCATTACAGGGAAGCATTACTACTGTATAGACTGCCCCTTTAAACCAGTATACGGTGCATCATTCTTTTTCTGTCTATACATCATGATTTTGTGCAATAATTCCTTATCCCAATGATGACCTGAAGTTTTACTTGTCGATTTTTTTTATTTTTTTTTTATTTTTTTTTAATACTCATGGAACGTTGTTTGCTTTCAATATAGTTAGTTGTATTTTCCTACAAGCCTGAAAAAGACTCTCGGCTTGGAAATATGACTGTGTCTGCATAAAGCTTCATTGTATTAAACCATTTAAAATGTAATTAGTGCTGTTAATAGGGCAGCTATATTTACATTTGTTTATGGTTTTGGTTAATATCAGATGTGGTTAATACATATGTATAATGTAGAACATGTGATTAAGAATGGAAGCAATGTTTTCAGTATGTCACACTTACGTGCACTTATTTTCGCCAAATTTTTCAGCTTAGAATCATAAAAATACATTGGTAAATAAGCGTTCCATGTGGTTATAATACACAAGAAGAAAAAAAAAAAGAAATAATTGTAGAAAATGTAGTTTCCGTGATTAACTTTTGACATTTTCGTATAATCATGAAGCTTGGCCGGTTAATGTTTTCCATTTTTAGATGATGATTACAGATGTTCTTTGACCTAAAAGATGGTGTAATATTTAATGAAGGTTAAAGGTACAGGAAAGTCAAAATTTAAAATTGCATGATTCAGAAAGAACATGTAATTTTAAGACACTTTTTAAATTCACTTCTATTTTCAAGTGTGTTTGTTCTTTTGGTATCCCTTGTTGAAAAAGAATATGTACGTATTCTACACTAGAAGGAGCTGCTGCTAATTGGTGGCTGCACACATTTGTCTTTTGTGATTGGCTGGCTAGATGTGTTCCTCTTCCTGCCAGTAGTGCAATGCTGTTACTTCCGCTAAGGATAACAAGAGAACAAAGAAAATTTGATAATGAAAGTACATTGGAAAGTTGATTAAAATTGTATGTTTTATCCAAATCATGAAAGAAAATTTTGGGGTTTCCTATCCCTTTAACTCAAGATTTGTATTTTTCTTTTTCTTTTCTTTTTTTCTCCCTTGCTGTCTGCTTTTCTCAGTTGCAATCCCCAACCTATTGTAAGGTTGTGTGTTGTGAAACTACGGAGCTTATTTTCTTCATGTTATATATTTTGAGTTAAAGGAATATGAAACTCAAACGTTTTCTTATGAAAACCATTAAAGTTTTGCATAATGTAATAAATTGGGATATTCCTATTAATCTCCATTCTCCACTCTTAGATTGAATAGAAGCACAGACCTACAGTTGTACTACCTGAAGACATCCCATGCACATTTTGGGTTGCCTCTCTGACCTTTGGCGTAGAAGGTGATGATGGTGATACTATATTTTAAAGTGCTTGTCAACATATATTGCTCTTTCAGGATTAAAATATGAAATTTAGGGAAAGGTTTTAAAGGGACATGATACTCAAAAATGTTCTATTTTACATATGAAAAAGAATGTTTCAAAATGTATTACAAAACTTTTGTTTTTTGAAACATTAATGTCCCTGTGCTGAATAAACCAACTATTTTTTCTGAGTGAGTTGTCCCCTTAAAGGGACATGAAACCCAATTTTTTTTCTTTCATGATTTAGAAAGAGCATGTCATTTTAAACAACTTTCTAATTTACTTTTATTATCTAATTTGCTTCATTCTCTTGATATCACTTGCTGTAAAGCATATCTAGATATGCTCAGTAGTTGCTGATTGGTTGCTGCACATAGAGGCCTTGTGTGATTGGCTCACACATGTGCATTGCTATTTCTTCAACAAAGGATATCTAAAGAATTGAGCAAATGCGATAATAGAAGTAAATTGGAAAGTTGTTTAAAATTGCATGCCCTATCTGAATCATGAAAGTTTAATTTTGACTAGACTGTCCCTTTTAAGCTAACGAGCAGTAGATTCCTAGGATGCAAATGTTCATGCACTTCCTGTTGGTTTCACTTTAAAGTTAAAGTGAATGTAAAGTAAGCAATATTAGCTTAAGTAAACCAATAGAATTTAAAAATGAATTTGGGGGGGGGGGGGGCACACGATTTGTTGATTGCAGATAAATCATCTGTCAATCAATAGCTGAATATTGCTGGTGGAGGATCGGCTCTTATCCGTATAGCGTTTCTAGTGAATTATCTCTGTAGATAAGTATACACTAAAGATTTCATGAATGAAAGTCTCATTCATTTTTTTTTTTATTACTTGATTCACTTTAACCCCTTAATGACCATGGACGTGTCAGGCACGTCTTACAAAAAAATACTGTTAAGGACCAAGGACGTGCCTGACGCGTCCTCTGGGGCTTTTAAGCGCTGGAAGCGATGGTGATCGCTTCCAGGCGCTTTCAGGATATTGAGGCATCGCTGCAACACCCTTTTTTACCCACTGATGCAGAGAGGGCCACTCTATTCAGCACAATGCAAAGTTTTGCTTACAAAGTATATGCATTAAAAGCATTTAACCTGTATTATTGAAAATGATGTATAGTTTTGCAGGCCCGGGACACATCCCTTGAATGTTGTTTATCTTAGGAAAAACTATAAACAAGCTCCTGAACATTTTAACCAATCACTATGCATCATGTAGGAGTGTCATGGGTTCTGCATTTCACAGAATGCCCCTCTTGGGGATTGGAAACACTACAATGTTTTACAGTTTACTTTCAGGAAAAACAGGCGAATGACACTACATTGCAAAGTTTTTAAAGTTTGCATAATTGAACAATTTGTGCTAAATTCAATTTGGGGTCTAATATCCCTTTAATTTTATTGATAGCCACTCAATATGATAAAACCCCTTAATATACTTGAAGAAGTCTGTGATATCGCTCCTCTTCCTCCTTCAGCAAACACAGCCTTCCCTTAGAAGATATGTTTTCTTTGTAAATACACCATGTCCCTGGATGAGCATGGTGTGCTCTAATATAAATAGTAGGATTTACATAGGTATCTGTAATGCTCCAAAACCCGCTGGACTGGACTGAAAAATCTCAGCTCCCTGTGTCTAGACGGAAAGAGAATTCCTGAGCTGCTCCCATTGCAGTGAAGCGGTGAGGCTGGCAATCTTTTCATTGAGTATAGCCTCAGGGCACAGCCTGCGCGGGTCACAGCGATAATCTATTCTTGCATCTTGGTCGCTGGTCATCTTCATTTAGTGGCTTAAAGGGACAGTAAAGCCAAAATTTACTTTCCAATTTACTTCATTTAATACATTTGCTTTGTTTGCTTGGTGTCCTTTACTGAAGAGTAATCATAGTTAGGCTAATAGAGCTCAGGAGTGTGCATGTGTTTGCATTCCATGATGTCAATGTTTGCAGCAATGATATACATTGCTGCAAACATTGCTGTCATAGAGTACTAAAGACACATGCACACTCTACCAAGGTTTCTCTTCAACAAAGGAAACCAGAAGAACAAAGCACATTTTATATTAGAAGCAAATTGGAAATGTGTTTAAAAATGACATACTTTTTACTTTACTGTCCCTTTAATTGAGAGCACTGTTTCTTTGAAAAACCTCTACAATTCCATGGAGTTCAGACTTTTCATGGGATACAAATTATTTTTAATTACCATTCCTAAGATTTTTTTATTTTTCTGTCCAGCCCCCTCAATTCTCTAATTCCCTAGCTAAACCAGCATTCTGGGATGATGAAAGAATTTAATCTACTCCATATGTAGGTATGCAGTTTATTAATTGGCAAAACGTACAACCTCTCTGCACTGTCTGGTGAGCAGTAGGCAATCGGCTAGAAGGAGGTGTCAAGAAAATGTTAGTAAATGACTTTATTATATGTATATCAGTGTGGCAGAAAAATCATTCTACTCTTGACAATGATTTTTAATTCCAGCTATTTAAACTACACAAACATAATTTTGTTTCATTTTGTCACTATTTCATTTACTTTTTGTAT
>NC_069499.1:741688471-741745971 GCF_027579735.1 Bombina bombina | reverse complement strand
TGTAGAATTGCTGCCTTTTCTAGGTGTATTTCTATGACCCTATAAAAAAACTACTGTACCAAGTAAGAATTTAGCAGTGTTTTATTAGTCTCTAAAGAAAAAAACAATAATTTGCTTCAGAACCAGGAGTGAAGCAGGGAACTGTAAACCAAGTAAAACGTGCCAGTACTTAGGGAAATCTTGCTTGCAAAAGGATAATAAAGATTGATTTATTTTACATACACTTACTCACACATAGTACAACAATCCCTCTGAATATAAATGACATAAAAATAAAAAAAAAGGTGTGACATGAATACCCAAACTCTGTGATTAGGAGGGAACAATCTGTGTCTTTGTTTAAAGAACAATACAGAGTTTAGCAGGTGGGGCCTGGTTAATGACCTGCAGCAAGTCCTTAGTAAGATAAGTTGTAAAAGGCAAATTTATGCTTCATAAACATGTCAAAGAAGATAAGGTAACTTGATTGGCCCATTCAGATACTGAAAGTTTAACTGTGTTCAACTACAGTTTAATATATTTATTAGTTTGTCTTCTGTTAGCAGTTTTAGCTAATAATTAACCTTTTTTTTCCCCTTCTTTGAAAGGTTATAAAACCCATTTCAGTGGATAAGAACAACCCAAGCAGAATTGATGGTGTCTGGGTAACTCTCGCACAAAGCTTGTGTTGATATAAAGGAACGTGTGTGTGTATACATTACTACCTTACCATATTGTATTACGATTGCTATTTTCTCTCAGCTTCCAGATAATATGTATAGAAACCCACTATTTCTAGAGATATTCCGTTTTATTTTCTTACCCTCCCAACCCTGTCAGGTTTACAGCTGTTTCTACCAGTAGGACAGAGCTGTATGTTTGTGGTTTCCTGATTCTAGAAGGGTCTAGCTACCCCATAACTGTCATCAGTGGTCAGGAGGGCCCCTATATACGCCCCTTTAACTTCAGAATGTCTACAGACAAACTGCTTTTCAAGACCCCCATAGCAACGGTTGGACATTAGGGTGTGAGTGTGTGTCAGGTCTCTTACATCGTTGATTTCTTTGCTGGATATTTTCTTGTATCATATTCATTTTCTGTTCTTGACAGTCTATATGGTTTATGGAGGGTTTTGTAAGGTCATAGGCTCTGAAATGTCTTTATTGTACTGCATTTTAAAGAGCTCTGAATAAATATTTTGTTTATAATCACCGCCGCCCCCTGACATCCTACACGATCGGGCTGATTGACACCCCCTGCTATGCAATGATAAATGCTGACAGCATTTATTGATGTGTGGTGGACATAATGCGCTACATCGTATCATGTCCGCTCACACTTTCGTAAATCAGCCCCATGGGCCCTATAGGCTCTATAGCCATATTCCTGTTTTGTACAGTTATTAACCCACTATTGAAAGCTTCCTTCCTTTAGTTTTCATTTCTACCTAACTGGTTCTTCATGCCATCTTCTTATTCCTTCATCATTATTCAAACTATTTGTGAACCTAAGAGCGAGACACATTTAGTCCAGTTTGTAAGTGAAATTGTTGAATGTATCACGTTAGAAGATGGAGTCCTTTAACTAAGTCATTCTTGGCCTGGAATCTACTCAGGTCATCGTCACTCTGTGGTTGTTTGGAAATAGATCTTGTGATGTTAGAGGAAAAGCAAGTGCTGGGCCAGAACCAATAATCTTTGTGCAGAGTCTGCTGAATTTCTGCTTGATCCATTTAATATGAAGCAGTATACTTACCAGGCAGTATTAAAAGAAAGTAAACAAATTATTATTATTATTCTTTATTTATAAAGCGCTAACAGATTCTGCATACCTAGGTAGGCTAGTGGGCAGCAATGCACTACTGGGAGCTATCTGGTGATTAGCTGTGTTCAGCTATCTCCCAGTAGTGCATTGTTGCTCTGCAGCTGACGTTAACTATGTGTTTAACCACTTTGTACATATGCAATCAACAGTTAAATAATAAAATGCTCTAACACTTAAGAGCGTTTGGGCAAAACCATGTTCAACATGCTTATTTCATATGTATGATATTTTTTTTACTTCTGCTGAACATTTCCCTGCTTTTCACATCTCTTTGTGATACATCTTTGTTTTTAATACAACCTGTAGTTTCTTTTAACAATCATTATTAGTGATGCACCGAAATGGAAATTCTGGGCCGAAACCTGAAAATCCGGGATGCACTTGGCCGAAAACCAAAACTAATCCTGAAAATGTATTTTTTTTTTTTGCATAATTAGAGCCAATAAAAAAAACCACACTTTTATTGAAAGTAACACACTAAAATTGGACAAAAATATCTTAAAACAATAATATGATACGCAATAATTTTACCAAGAAATATAAAAAAAAAATAGGCAGGCAAAAATGCCATTTTCGGCCAAAATGTTTCTGTGACCAAAATGTTGGTGCATCCCTACTTAAAACAATTATAAATATCCATATACTGTATTATTCTTCATTTAGTTCTATGTAACAGAATCATATTTAACAGGGTTTTTTTTTTTACCAATTATCAAAATAAAATTCAGCCGAAACTTTCTGCCGTCGAAATTTTCGGTGCATCCCTAATCATTATTATGAGTGCTGCAGGAATGCAGACTGGTAACAGATTTTTTTTTTTTTTTTTTTTTTTTATATATTAATAATTCTTTGAGAACTTTCAAAAGGTAAAGAATGCTGATTTGTCCTGTTAATATGGTAATCTATTCATGTGATTCACAATGCAGTTCTCAGCTTCTCCCGAGTACATTAACACTGTGCACTAAAATGCTTTATACCCATAAAAAAAGATTCCAGTTCTGTGTAAACTGAGTCTTAGATGATGTTGTCAGAATAAATTAGGGAACACATTTATTTTTTAAATGTTTTTTGTTGCACTAAAAGATCAATGATATTAATGCATTCTTTCTCCCTATAGGTAAATCCTACACCTCATTGTGTACGAGCAATAATGAAAATGACATACTGTCCTTACTGTCGTGGGCTTGTTACTGTAAAGCCATGCAATAACTACTGTATGAATGTAATGAGGGGCTGCCTCGCCAATCCCGGAGACCTTGATACAGAGTGGAACAACTTCATAGGTACTTTTTTTTTTTTTTTCTCTCCTTGTATATGTTGGCAGAAAAAGGGAAAACCTAAAATGCCACAGTTAACATAACTAATAATTCCAACAGCTCTTTCTGTGTAAGTCCCATTGGATAATTAGTGTTGCAAAATTTTATAAAGAGTGAAAGTATTTTGCTGTAACTACACAAGTGGTTCTGACAGTCCTTACATTCTGTTTTTTATTTGCTTTTACGCAGTGTTAATAATTTGAAGAAGCTATACTAGAAAACTAGATATATCTTAAAGGCACATTAAAGTCCTCTCTTTTTCTATCTATCTACACTGTAGCTTAAAGGGGCAGTGTACTGTAAAATAGTTTTCCCCTTAATCTGTTACTGGTGATTTGTTTTGCCAACTGCAGAGTAACATGTATGAGAAATGGTTCTTTTTTGTAAATTAAATAGCCGTATTTGCTCCTTGAAACCACAAATGCTGAAATAAAGTAAAAAGAGCTATTTGTAAATTGTTTAATATACTCCAGCAGGTAAAATGAATCCTCGGAAACGAGTTTAAGGGGAGAATTTTTTTTTTTGGGGGGGGGAAATGTCCCTTTCAGGTAAAACAAATATTTGGCACCACATTGATGAAAGAAGGCCTCTTGCAAACAGTGAAAGTAATGTGCATATCTATTGTCAGTCTGACCACAATTCCCAGGGATACTTGACTCCCATTTTGAAGCTAAGGGGGGCACCACAGGAAACTCTTCCTGTTTTGCTCTCCTGCTTCAACTTCTTGATGCAGTGAGTTAACAAAATGAGTAGAGTTTAGTAGTCAGTTCTCATTACACTCAACACAGGAGTCAAGTATCCCTGTAAAGAGCAATGATTGGAACCAGGCAGTGACTTTGAGAAATGAATACAGGAAGTGGCTGTGGAGGACTATGGGAACTTTTTTTAAGCTTAACTTTAGGATCATGCTGATCTCTTTTGTGCAGAAGTTTTGTAGATACTCTGTGGGGCAATGAGAGAAACAGAAGCACGTGCAGTGTGGGACCTACTGCATACATTTATTTAACCTCTGGACCTAAGTTTTGTTTGATAGAATCATATTTATCCGATACTGTCGTCCTGTTGTGTTGATACTTTTGTGTGCACCGAATGCTCCATAAAGGAGTATGAACAGAACCATCTTTTTCCCAGTGGTGTAGTTTTTATGGGAACCACAGTCATTTTATAAGGAACATTAAAGTTAAAATTAAACGTTAAATGTATTGGATCATGAAGTTTTAAACAACTTACCAATTTACGTCTTAGCAGTTTTGCTTAGCTCTCATGGTATCCTCTTTTTTTTTTTTTTTTTTTTTTAAATAATTTTTATTGAGGTTGTAAATGCAATGTAACAGATAAGTGGTTATACAGATACCAGAAACTTAGGTAGAGAGAGAAGAACATAGCGACCGCTTTAACCAAAACATATAATCATAACTGTTACATCACAAAAATACTGAATATGTTTTAGAAAAACCTCACATTTTCTATTTTTTAATCAAGGAACAACAAGAATCCTATGAATATAGGCCTGTGGAAATATACATTGAATATGTGATAAAAGTTGTTAAGGAATTTCCTAAGTTCTTAGAAATAGAGTAGAAACCATCATAATTAGTTCCGTTGTAAGAAAATCTACCTGAATAGAAAATTTATGTTAGAACAAAAAGTCTTCATAAGAACCCAAAGAAGTACAGTAAACAAACAACAAGCTGTGACTCGTAATAAAAAAAACTAAAAAGTATGGATACAAGCACATCTGAGCCACCTAGATCTGGGTAACTGGTCGGGGGGGGGGGGGGGGGGGGGAGTTAAAGGGACAGTCTACCATAGAATTGTTATTGTTTTAAAAGATAGATAATCCCTTTATTACCCATTCCCCAGTTTTGCAGAACCAACACAGTTAAATGAATATACTTTTTACCTCTGTGATTACCTTGTATCTAGGAACCTTCTTCCAGCCCCCTGATCACGTGACTGTTTATTATCTATTGTCTTAAAGGGACAGTTTACTCAAAAATTCTCTCCCCTTTAATTTGTTCCCAATGATCCACTTTACCTGCTGGAGTGTATTAAATTGTTTACAAGTAGCTCCTTCACCCTTATATTGGCATTTGAAATTGTTAATTTAGCATGTGGTATCCCCACCTATTCTGAAAGTTTGTGGCCGCGCGTACCAGCTATAGCTAAGCTTTGTAAACACAGCCAGCAGAAGAAATTACACTCCCAGTGTGATAAAGCAAAGATAAGGTAATAAAATGTTGATTTTCCATTGTTCTCTCAAAGTACTGGTGATTGTTTTAAGGACAGATATAAGATAAAGAAGCAGGTATATGTGCACAATGTGATACAGTAATGAGATCTGATTATACCTACAAGCTCAACCTATTTTATTAGACTGTGGCTTCAAAACACAAAATCAGAGCTTTAATATACAGAAATAAACCTTAAAAAGCTAATTTTCATACATTTTTTACTCTGCAGTTGGTAAAAAAAAGCAATTGTAAACACATTAAGGGAAAAACTATTTTACCGTATACTGTCCCTTTAAATTTATCATTGTGTTGTGCTAAATCTTAAATAACCCCCTGTGCCTGAACACAGTGTTATCTATATGGCCCACGTGTACTTTCAGTCTCTTTGTGTTGAAAAGAGATTTAAAAAGCATGTGATAAGAGGCAGCCCTCAAAGGCTTAGAAATTAGCATATGAGCCTACCTATGTTTAGTTTAAACTAAGAATACCAAGAGAAAAAAGCAAATTTGATGATAAAAGTAAATTGGAAAGTCGATTAAAATTAAAAGTCCTATCTGAATAATGAAAGTTTAATTTATACTTGACTGTCCCTTTAATGCGGTATGTTTTGCGGTAAACCGCACTATAGGACCCTAGACACATTCCCCTAGTGCCAGGGCTCTATATAGGGGGGGAGGAGCTTGGCGATTAATCGTGTAGCATAACAAGGATACACCTAAATTCTCTAGAGACTTTAAAAAACCTTATTTAGCCCATTAGAGCATATCAAAACTTATGAGGGGATCAACCATTATATAAGGTTTCAGCCTATGCTATCCTTTCTTAAAAGGACATTAAACTCTTTGAGATTGTAATATAAAATGATAAATTGTGTATGTATGTATGTGTGTGTGTGTGTGTGTGTATATATATATATATATATTAAAAAAAACAACTTTGCAGTATACCATTATTTATTTGTCTCCTTTTCCTATAATTCCATTCTGAAATTGTGAGCTTTTCAGTTCCTGTTAGAAATGGAAATGCAGAACACGGTTATATTCCACCCAGCCATTGGCTGCACACTACTGTATTTATAACTGTCCCTAATTGGTCACAGCAGAGATGGTAACCTAAGTTGCAATATGGCAGCTCCCCTTGTTTTATAGACACTAAAACTTTACACTTATTTAAACTAATGAAACTTTAAAAAATACATCTATATGCTATTCACATACTAATTTTGAAATGCAAAATACATATTTGCATAATCTCTGCTACCCATGATGCAAGTGTAATAAGTAAGTGGGCCAGTTTAATCCCTTTAATTCATTTGTAAATCTGACAGTGAGAGCTACTGAATACACATGCTCTCAGTGAAGTTTGCCCTTATCTATAGGAAATTCTCTGCCTTTTACACTGTGCTCAGGGGTGTCGGCTAGACCCCTGCCCTGGGTAGCAGGATTTACAAAGAAAGCAAATTTCAAGGGTAGACTAAGGCATAATGCCTTCCCAGTCTTATGCTATCCAAATATTTTATTCATTATTTTATTAGAAATCTCTCCACTCTGGATATAGTATGGGTGGTTGACTCTTCCATGTGTCCCTGGCCCTTGGTTATGAGCTAAAATTGGAGGTGGTGATTGGTCCGGTAGCAGCCAATTACCCATTGCCTAGGGCAGCACAAAAAAATGTTCATGCTTGGGGAGCATCTGCCAAACTGTTAACAACATTTTATCAGGGTTGGGTTTAATAGCTGCTGCTGTAGTCATGGAACCAGTTCTTTTTTAAAGGGACAACTTAGCATTTAGTTTTATCACTAACTACCCTGAAAATCTGTGTTCAACCCCCTGCAAATGAGTTAAATGCATAGATAAAGAGTAGTAAAGTCTTATTGGTGCGCAAATAAGAATCCCTTGCACAAACGCCTATCTGCTCCCAAAAACAGATATATTCAAAGAAAATAGAAAACAAGTTACAGTCTGGTGAAGGTGCGCTAACAGCAACGGGAAATTAAAATATGACTGAATGTTTATACTAGTCAGAACAAATCACACTTTGTATAAAATTATAGGAAATTTTGGGTTACAAATATAAACATTTATTGTAATAAACACAAATTCTCAATAGTGCAAATCTATGACCGGTCATATAAAATCTAAAAAACTGTCCTAATAAAATCCTAATGGATTATAAAAATCGCAAAACCATATATAATTGATATAATTCAGTCGGATGGGACAATGGTTTCTAAACCCAGTGTAAAACTTCTTGCAGAACAAGGTGAACACAAATGTATAATGGTGCACCACTCCTGGATATATAAAATTAGACTTTTCACCATTCCATGTAATGAAAAAGATGATGTGCGTTATATATTGCACATATATCCCAAAAAGTCAAACTGTTGGTTAAAGGTGTCGATTGTGTTTTAATCCGTTATACAATGCTGTCCTGTATAATAATTTGGAATCCTTCTGGTGTGTCTCTCATATGTTAACACAGGGTAACAAGTTTACCAAACGTGATAGCGTGTATTAATGGGCCGTGTGTGTCTGCCATACTATCGGGCTGCTATACCTCTAAGTGCCTACCTGTTCGTTTGTGGGCATACCTCATCCACTCACCGGATGGCACAGGTATCTTTGCAGGTCCACAGATAGACAACCATCAACGCATTTCACCACTTATCATGGCTTGAGAAAGCCACGATAAGTGGTGAAACGCGTTGATGGATGTCTCAAGGACACATACAGAAGTCTGTTTTACCTTATCTACCTAAAAGGACTAAGGATTACAATGGATTGCACCGGCACTACTTTTTTCCATAACATACAGCATACTTTGCGTAGAGTTGAAGATCCTTAATCCGGCCGGATCTACTTTTCGAAGGGAACGGACGTGCGTGTGACGTCACCGACTATCTGTGGAGCTGCAAAGATACCTGCGCCATCCGGTGAGTGGACGAGGTATACCCACAAACGAACAGGTAGGCACTTAGAGGTATAGCAGGCCGATAGTACGCCAGACACACACGGCCCATTAATACACGCTATCACGTTTGGTAAACTTGTTACCCTGTGTTAACATATGAGAGACACACCAGAAGGATTCCAAGTTATTATACAGTACAGCATTGTATAACGGACTAAAACACAATCGACACCTTTAACCAACAGTTTGACTTTTGGGATATATGTGCAATATATAACGCACATCATCTTTTTCATTACATGGAATGGTGAAAAGTCTCATTTTATATATCCAGGAGTGGTGCACCATTATACATTTGTGTTCACCTTGTTCTGCAAGAAGTTTCACACTGGGTTTAGAAACCATTGTCCCATCCGACTGAATTATATCAATTATATATGGTTTTGCGAGTTTTTTAGATTTTATATGACCAGTCATAGATTTGCACTATTGAGAATTTGTGTTTATTACAATAAATGTTTATGTATGTAACCCAAAATTTCCTATAATTTTATACAAAGTGTGATTTGTTCTGACTAGTATAAACATTCAGTCATATTTTAATTTCCCGTTGCTGTTAGCGCACCTTCACCAGACTGTAACTTGTTTTCTAAATGCATAGATAAAGTACTGCTCTGCAGCCGCAAAGAGTTGCTGGTTCAGATTGGAAGCTGCTACTTACACAGCTAGGTAATGTTACTAGCGCTGCGGATTGGATCAGCAGCAGTTTCATGTGAAACTCCCAAGCATAATTTTGCCTATGTGTTTAACCCATATCCAGGGGGGGTTACATATAGATATGCAGGATGAATAGTGATGAAATTAAATGTTCTAACCAATGAGAGCATTTTTTTTTCTTTTCACTATGTTAACCCTTTATTATCACACATTGCTTTTTTATATAGTATCCATATAGTATAGCAGGTTGCATGATTTATGAAAATCTGTTTCTATTTCTCAGCTGATGGTGTAAATCTAATTTAAATTGGCTGATCAATGAATAAATTCTAATGTAAATATTTTGTCACCCTTTTTGGTAGGAGAATGTTTCTGGTTGATTGACAGACTTTTTTGTTTTTTTCTAAAGCTTATTGTCTGAAGAATGAGATCGCCCTCAGGTGGCTTGAGCTGTTACTGACTGAGTTGACAAAGTCACATAAGCACTTTTTTATTTAACAAATGTAGCACAAGGAAAGAGAGATTTAATTATACTGTGGAGTAGTATTTCATTATATGGATAAATTAATCCATGTGGTATAAATGTTTACCGTATAAAGGGCAGTACTGTGCTTCAATTGAACCCTTTAAGGAAGCAGAATGCTACAGTGTAAAGAGACCATTATAGAGAAAATAGGGATTGCTTACAAATCCATTTGTACCTTTATTTTTTTATTTTTAAATGCATTCATAAAGGGAGATAACCATATATTCAATTGCTAAACTAATTTATATCATGGTTAAAAAAAAAAAAAAACTAAACCCTAAAAGGGCAATTGCTATTAAAAAAAGGTTATTATGCTTTTTGTTTTTTATTAATGTTGAGTGTATCACTATCAAGCAATAGAGCTGTGTCCTTGATAGCCCGTGACCAATCAGCACTTAGGGGTAAGTGCAAAATATGCATTTCCTGTTAGTCTTAATGTTTTCAAACAGCTTTAATTTAACCCCTTTTCATGCAACAAATGTTTAACATGTCCAAAGGGGCATTCTAATGAAAACAATGTCATGCTCTAATTAATTGGAACATGCCATTTTAGAATTACTGACCCTAGTTAACTAAGTGTTTACCCCCCCCATACACACACACACACAGGTTAAACACATAGGTAAATTCATGTTGAGAGGACTTATGTATTGCAGCTTCCTATGAGGACATAGCTAGTCAGCCAATTAGGAGTGGATTCAAACGACCCAGCCAGTTGATGGCTACGTGATTTGACTTTTATGTTATAATGTCCTTTTTTAAATAATGTTTTATATACATTATATTTTCTATTTCTCTTGTAAGGTGTATCCAGTCCATTGGTTCATCCATTACTTGTGGGATATTCTCTTTCCCAACAGGAAGCTGCAAGAGGATCACCCACAGCAGAGCTGTCTATATAGCGCCTCCCCTAACTGCCACCTCCCAGTCATTCTCTTGCAGCTCTCAACAAGAGAAGTAGCTAGAGAGATGTGGTGCATTAATGTAGTTTATCTTCAATCAAAAGTTTATTATTTTCAAATGGTACCGGAGTTGTACTATTTTAGTCTCAGGCAGAAAGTTGAAGAAGAGTCTGCCTGTGGTTTTTTGATGATCTTAGCGGTTTGTAACTAAGTTCCACTGCTGTTCTCACACATAACTGAAGAGATGGGTTACTTCAGCTGGGGGAATAGCGTGCAGGGTCTCCTGCTCTGAGGTATGTGCAGTTTTAAATTTTTCTAGAGAGATGATAAGCTAGAAAATGCTGACAATACCGGATTTATTTAAGGTAAGCCTGATTACAGTGATTTAATAACGACTGGTATCATGCTTGCTGTAAAGGGTAATATTTTTGTTATTTACTCTCATTACTGAATAGATATAACGTTTGCTTGAGGTATATAAACATTTATTACAAATTGGTGATAAAACTTTATTCTGGGGCCCAGTTTTTCCACATGGCTGACTAGATTTTGCCTAGGGATAGTTTTTTAAGACCCTCTCACTGTGAATACAGGTTGGGAGGGGCCTATTTTCGCGCCTAAATTGCGCAGTAGTTTTTGCAGCTTGAGACATCCAGCTTCCCTGAAGGAGTCCTCTTAACATATAGGACCTCTCTAAAGGGTTTTTGTGCCTTCCAAAGTCGTTGTATGGGCAGGTAGGAGCCACAGTAGAGCTGTGGCAGTTGGTTCTGACTGTTTAAAAACGTTTATCATTTTTTTTATCCGGTTTTGAAACAAAGGGGTTAATCATCCATTTGCAAGTGGGTGCAATGCTATTTCAGTCTATTATACACACTGTAAAAAGTTATCACCAGAAGAAATTGACAAGGAGGAAGTTATGCCGACTAACTCTCCCCACGTGTTAGAACCTATAAATCCCGCTCAGGGGACGCCAAGTACATCTAGCGCGCCCATTGCGTATACCTTGCAAGACATGGTGGCAGTTATGAATCATACCCTTACAGAGGTATTATCTAAACTGCCAGGATTGCAAGGAAAGCGAGACAGCTCTGGGACTAGAATAAATACAGAGCTCTCTGACACTTTAGGGGCTATGTCTGATACACCCTCACAATGTACTGAAGCTGAAGCAGGGGAGCTTCAATCTGTGGGTGATTTTTTTCTGATTCAGGGAAGATACTTCAACCTGATTCTGATATGTCTACATTTAAATTTAAGCTTGAGCACCTCCGCATATTGCTCAGGGAGGTCTTAGCAACTCTGGACGACTGTGACACTATTGTAGTCCCAGAGAAATTATGTAGATTGGATAAATACTATGCAGTACCTACTTATACTGATGTTTTTCCAATCCCTAAGAGGTTTTCTGAAATTATTACTAAGGAATGGGATAGACCAGGTGTACCGTTCTCTCCCCCTCCTGTTTTTAAAAAGATGTTTCCAATAGACGCTGCTACACAGGACTTATGGCAGACGGTCCCTAAGGTGGAGGGTGCAGTTTCTACTCTAGCTAAGCGTACCACTATCCCTGTCGAGGACAGTTGTGCTTTTCTAGATCCAGTGGACAAAAAATTAGAGGGTTACCTTAAGAAAATTTTTATTCAACAAGGTTTTATTCTCCAGCCTCTTGCATGCATTGCCCCAGTCACTGCTGCTGCGGCTTTCTGGTTTGAGTCTCTAGAGGAGGCTCTACAGGTTGAAACCCCGTTGGAAGATATTATTGACAAGCTTAAGGCTCTTAAGCTAGCCAATTAATTTGTTTCTGACGCCGTTGTTCATTTAACCAAGCTAACGGCTAAAAATTCAGGTTTTGCTATTCAGGCGCGTAGAGCGCTATGGTTTAAATCCTGGTCAGCTGACGTGACTTCAAAGTCTAAACTTCTCAACATTCCCTTCAAAGGACAGACCCTATTCGGGCCTGGACTGAAGGAGATCATTTCTGACATCATTGGAGGAAAAGGTCACGCCCTTCCTCAAGATAGGTCCAACAAATTAAGGACCAAACAGTCTAGTTTTCGACCCTTTCGAAACTTCAAGAGTGGCGCAGCTTCAACTTCCTATAACACAAAACAAGAGGGAACTTTTGCCCAGTCTAAGTCAGTCTGGAGACCTAACCAGGCTTGGAACAAGGGGAAACAGGCCGAAAAGCCTACTGCTGCCTCTAAGACAGCATGAAGGAGCAGCCCCCTATCAGGAAACGGATCTAGTAGGGGGAAGACTCTCTCTCTTTGCCCAGGCTTGGGCAAGAGATGTCCAGGATCCCTGGGCATTGGAAATTGTGTCCAAGGGTTATCTTCTGGAATTCAAAACCTCTCCGCCAAAAGGGAGATTTTTTCTATCACATTTATCTGCAAACCAGATAAAGAGAGAGGCATTCTTACATTGTGTTCAAGGCCTCCTAGTTATGGGAGTGATCCACCCAGTTCCGCAGGAGGAACAGGGGCAGGTCTTCTATTCAAATCTGTTTGTAGTTCCCAAGAAAGAGGGAACATTCAGACCAATCTTAGATCTCAAGATCTTAAACAAATTTCTCAGAGTCCCATCCTTCAAGATGGAGACTATTCGAACCATCCTTCCTTTGATCCAGGAGGGTCAATATATGACTACCGTAGACTTAAAGGATGCTTATCTTCACATCCCGATACACAAAGATCATCATTGTTTTCTCAGGTTTGCCTTTCTAGACAGGCACTACCAGTTTGTGGCTCTTCCCTTCGGGTTGGCCATGGCACCAAGAATCTTTACAAAGGTTCTAGGGTCTCTCCTAGCGGTCCTAAGACCGCAGGGTATAGCAGTAGCCCCTTACTTAGACGACATTCTGATACAGGCGTCGACTTTTCAAATCGCCAGGTCCCATACAGACATTGTTCTGGCATTTCTGAGGTCCCATGGGTGGAAGGTGAACGAAGAAAAGAGTTCTCTATCCCCTCTCACAAAAGTTTCATTCCTAGGGACTCTGATAGATTCGGTAGAAATGAAGATTTACCTAACGAAGGCCAGATTGTCAAAACTTCTAGACTCTTGCCATGTTCTTTATTCCACTTCTCGTCCTTCAGTGGCTCAGTGTATGGAAGTAATCGGTTTAATGGTAGCGGCAATGGACATAGTACCGTTTGCCCGCCTACATCTCAGACCGCTGCAACTTTGCATGCTCAGTCAGTGGAATGGGGATTACACAGATTTGTCCCCTCTACTAAATCTGGATCAAGAAACCAGGGATTCTCTTCTCTGGTGGCTATCTCGGGTCCATCTGTCCAAGGGGATGAGCTTCCGCAGGCCAGATTGGACTATAGTAACGACAGATGCCAGCCTTCTGGGCTGGGGTGCAGTCTGGAACTCCCTGAAGGCTCAGGGCTCGTGGACTCAGGAGGAGGCACTCCTTCCGATAAACATTCTGGAACTAAGAGTGATATTTAATGCTCTTCAGGCTTGGCCTCAGCTAGCTGCGGTCAGGTTCATCAGATTTCAGTTGGACAACATCACGACTGTAGCCTATATCAACCATCAGGGGGGAACAAGGAGCCCCCTGGCAATGTTGGAGGTTTCAAAGATAATTCTATGGGCAGAGGTTCACTCTTGCCATCTCTCAGCTATCCATATCCCAGGAGTAGAGAACTGGGAGGCGGATTTTCTAAGTCGGCAGACTTTTCATCTGGGGGAGTGGGAACTCCATCCAGAGGTATTTGCCCAGCTGATTCAACTATGGGGCAAACCAGAACTGGATCTCATGGCATCTCGTCAGAACGCCAAACTTCCTTGTTACGGGTCCAGGTCAAGGGATCCCCAGGCAGCGCTGATAGATGCTCTAGCAGCGCCCTGGTCCTTCAGCCTGGCTTATGTGTTTCCACCATTTCCTCTGCTCCCTCGTCTGATTGCCAAGATGAAGCAGGAGAGAGCTTCTGTGATTTTGATAGCTCCTGCGTGGCCACGCAGGACTTGGTATGCAGATCTGGTGGACATGTCATCCTTTCCACTATGGACTCTGCCGCTGAGGCAGGACCTTCTACTTCAAGGTCCTTTCAAACATCCAAATCTAATTTCTCTGCGTCTGACTGCTTGGAGATTGAATGCTTGATTTTATCAAAGCGTGGTTTTTCCGAGTCGGTCATTGATACCTTAATTCAGGCTCGAAAGCCTGTCACCAGGAAAATCTATCATAAGATATGGTGTAAATATCTTCATTGGTGTGAATCCAAGGGTTACTCATGGAGTAAAGTCAGGATTCCCAGGATATTATCTTTTCTCCAAGAAGGATTGGAGAAAGGATTGTCAGCTAGTTCCTTAAAGGGACAGATTTCTGCTCTGTCCTTTTGCACAAGCGTCTGGCGGATGTTCCAGACGTTCAGGCGTTTTGTCAGGCTTTAGTTGGAATCAAGCCTGTGTTTAAACCTGTTGCTCCGCCATGGAGTTTAAATTTAGTTCTTAAAGTTTTTCAAGGGGTTCCGCTTGAACCTCTGCATTCCATAGATATCAAGCTTTTATCTTGGAAAGTTCTGTTTTTGGTAGCTATCTCTTCGGCTCGAAGAGTTTGAGTTATCTGCCTTGCAGTGTGATTCCCCTTATCTGATCTTCCATGCAGATAAGGTAGTATTGCGTACCAAACCTGGGTTTCTTCCTAAGGTCTAATAAGAATATCAATCAGGAGATTGTTGTTCCGTCACTGTGTCCTAATCTTCTTCAAAGAAGGAACGTTTATTACACAATCTTTACGTGGTTCGTGCTTTAAAGTTTTATTTACAAGCTACTAAAGATTTTCGTCAAACATCTGCATTGTTTGTTGTCTACTCTGGACAGAGGAAAGGCCAAAAGGCTTCAGCAACTTCTTTCTTTTTGGTTAAGAAGTATAATCCGCTTAGCTTATGAGACTGCTGACCAGCAGCCTCCTGAAAGAATTACAGCTCATTCCACTAGAGCGGTGGCTTCCACACTGGCTTTTAAAAATGAGGCTTCTGTTGAACAGATTTGTAAGGCGGCGACTTGGTCTTCGCTTCATACTTTTTCTAAATTCTACAAATTTGCTTCTTCGGAGGCTATTTTTGGGAGAAAGGTCTTATAGGCAGTGGTGCCTTCCGTTTAAGCGCCTGCTTTGTCCCTCCCTTCATCCGTGTCCTATAGCTTTGGTATTGTTATCCCACAAGTAATGGATGAATCCGTGGACTGGATACACCTTACAAGAGAAAACAAAATTTATGCTTACCTGATAAATTTATTTCTCTTGTGGTGTATCCAGTCCACGGCCCGCCCTGTCATTTTAAGGCAGGTGTTTTTTATTTTTAAACTACAGTCACCACTGCACCCTATAGTTTCTCCTTTCTCTTGCTTGTCTTCGGTCGAATAACTGGGAGGTGGCAGTTAGGGGAGGAGCTATATAGACAGCTCTGCTGTGGGTGATCCTCTTGCAGCTTCCTGTTGGGAAGGAGAATATCCCACAAGTAATGGATGAATCCGTGGACTGGATATACCAAAAGAGAAGTAAATTTATCAGGTAAGCATACATTTTGTTTTAATGTTCCTTTAATGTTTGGCCAAATAATTATTTAGAATATTATGAAACTTTCTGCATGACTCGTTACCCATGGACCCATTCCTCTGTTGCTTAATTACAAAGTTTTACATATTGACTATTAAATCATATTTAAAGGGACATTAAACACTTTATGATGATAATATAAAATGATAAAAATTGTATATATATAAAAAAACTCTGCAATATGCTTTCATTATATATTTTGTCCCCTCTTCCTGTAATTCCACTCTGAAATTGTGAAATTTTCAGTTCCTGTTAGAAATGGAAATGCAGAACACTGTTATATTCCACACAGACATTGGCTGCACACTCTAGTGACCTTTTTAAAACTGTCCCACATTGGCCACAGCAGAGAAGGTAACCTCAGTTACAACATGGAAGGTCCCATTGTTTTATAGACAATAAAACTTTACACTTATTTTGTCAATATTTAAACAGCTAATGAAACTTTAAAAAATAAATCTATATGTTATTCTCAGACTAATCCTTTCTTTGACTGCATCATTTCGAGAATTTGTTTAGTGTTTAATGTCCCTTTAAAGATTTCTGCACACTGACTAGATTTTCTCCCAGAAAATAAATAAAGTCTAAAATAAAGGAATCACATAGTTACAGGATAGTTGATTAATTACTTTATTTGTAAGTATTCTAATCCCTATAAAATGTTACTTGCTTTGTCCCGAAATGTATTATTATTATTATTATTATTATTATTGATCAGTGGATCTATTATGAACCAATTTGACTATTATAGCACTCACTTTTTTTAAACATTTAAAGGGACATTAAAATCAAAATTAAACTTTCATTATTTAGATATAGCATGTCATTTTTAAACATTGTTCCAATTTTACTTCTGTCATCAAATTTGCTTCGTTTTCTTGGTATTCTTTGTTGAATAGTAAATCTAGGTAGGCTGATAGGAGCTTAGAAGTGTGCTCATGTCTTAAGCAGTCTATGCAATTTGGGTTTACAACTATATATAACATTGTTATAAACATTGTTGTAAACACTGCTACCAGGTAGCAAAGACACATGCACGCTCCTAAACCCATCTAGGATTACTCTTTAACAAAGGCTACCAGCAAGCAAAATTGGTAATAGAAGTAAATTGGAAAGTTATTTAGCATTTTTGTGTTCTATCTAATTATATTATTTATTAATAAAGTCAGTCTTAAAGGGACAGTCCACACCTTAGTCATCTTAAAGTCAAATAGCCTCCTGCATCCCTTTCTATATCAGGCAGCAGAAAGGTAAAACAAAATATTTTAAAATTAATATTATTTCTGACCACTTTGAAAATCTGCCAAGCTCCGCCTACTGATGGCATCATGATCTGGGCTACATCTAGGCATTCTGCTGAATAGCATTGACAGTCTGTTAGATCCATCTAGGGAGCCTTTTGTGATTGGAAGCAATATGCAGTACAGATAGGTATGTCAAGTGGACAGAGCTCGGCAGCCATATCATAATGGCCAGAAACAATATTCATTTTAAAATAACTTTTTTACTGTTCCTGCTGCATGATATAGAAAATGTGTAGGAGGCTATTTGCAGCTTAATCTAAGGTAAGACTTTAAGATGACTAAGGTGTAGACTTTCCCTTTAAGTCTGATTTTACTCTCTTTCTCTCTCTCTCTCTCTCTCTCTCTCTCTCTCTCTCTCCCCCCCCCCCCCCCCCCCACACTGTCTGGTTGTATCTCTTTAGATTTCTTTATTTTCAATAAAAAAATTAAATCAGTATATTTCTGTTACAAACAGAAAGAAAAACACATGTATCATATCCTGCTTATTAAAGGGATATTAAACAATATGAGATTGTAAGCTGCTGCAAAACTGTAACGTCTGACATTTTAAGAATAGTTTTAATTTCCACCCGTTTATATACAAATGTATTTTAGAAGTATAGTTGCTTGCACGCAAGACCAAGCTCCACTTATCCATATTAATTTGAAATATCTGTCCTTTAGGTCTTTTTGATATGATCGCATGACTATTATCCCATTTTTATAGGTGACTCAAGCCAGCTGGATGTTCGTCCAAAAAAAATACTGTCGCTGATATGCGCACTGTGTGTGTATTTTTTTAATGAGCTCTTTTCCCTTTGCATTCTATCTGCTACAGTTGAATATATTCTTCTGGGCCAATTATTACACTTTTTATCTTTTATAGCTCACTTTGGCAGCTCAGCTGGGGGCCAAATGCATTTTCTGTACTGCTAGTCAAAAGCAGAAAACTGCATTCCTTAGCTCTGATACATTTAACGCCATGGCACCAACAGTAACAAAAGCCCCAATTGGTACAGAATTCCCATGCTCTTGTGTATGGCCTGGATAGCTCTGCATCTACAAAGACACCAAACAGCCTGAAGAATTGGGGTTTGTGTTTCCTTTCAGTCTTTCACAAACACATTATTGATCTCGGGGCTTTTCCTGACCACTAAGGGAATACACAGTTACAAGATTAAATGATGCCCTCCTGTGTGAAACTCAGCTCACAAACTATTTCTAATTTGCACCTTTTTAAATTTGTCAGCATTATATATAAATAAATACAAATGGATATATATTTTTCCCGCTAACCCACATTCCATAAGTGCTAGAGAACACATTTTTGCTCCTATTATTTATCAGGCCCTCGTTTGCGGACACATCAAAAGACTTTCTCCCTCCTGTATAACAATGGTATATTCATACCAGTAGCCTTTTGCTTGGGGATTTGAAGCAACTTTTTATTGAAAGCCATCACAAAAAGTCTGACTCTGTTGTTTTATTACATTTTCCTCCCTTCAACAAAATATGCATTTAGTCAGATTCCTGTCTGCAGGTCAGATCAATTGAATTCCACAGTGAGAAGCTTTGTCATTCCCTTTCAGAGTTGGTGAAATGCAGGGAAAGGAACAGCTTTCTTACAATTTACTTTTGCCTAGTGGCCTGGAGCATTTTTTTTGTTTGTTATTATATATTCTTAGCATTTTTGTGTTTACTTTTGTTGCCCTATACAACTAGTAATGGAGTCATTTGGTGTATATTGTTATATACAATATAGTGTATGTAGACTCTTTCTCTCTCTCTCTCTCTCTCTCTCTCTCTCTCTGTGTGTGTCTCTCTCTCTGTGTGTGTCTCTCTCTCTGTGTGTGTCTCTCTCTCTGTGTGTGTCTCTCTCTCTCTCTCTCGTTTTTTCTCTTTTATTTAATTGTTAAATATCAAAAACAATTATTTAATTAGCTAAAGGGATAGGAAAGAGACACCTTTTAAATTCACTTCTGTTTTCAAATGTGCTTTGTTCTTTTGGTATCCCTTGTTGAAAAATAATACGCACATATCCTACACTAGTGGCAGCTAGCTGCTGATTGGTGCCTACACATATTTGTCTCATGTGATTGGCTGACTAGATGTGTTTAGCTAGCTGCCAGTAGTGCAAATATGTTCCTTCATGATAGGATAACAAGATAATGAAGCAAATAAAATAATAGAAGTAAATTGGGAAGTTAAAATTGTATGCTCTGTCTAAATCATTAAAGAAAATGTTCGGGTTTCCTGTCCCTTTAATTTCTGTGTTTTACATAAACCTACTAATCGTTGTTGGAACTGAATAAGTGTAGCTTCTCAACTCAAAAGAAATGTCTGTTAATAAGTAGCCATGTGGCCTCTTTAGAGGTAAGTTACCCACAAAACTTTCCTGATCTTCAGTTCATTAATGTATGAATTTCTGCCAGCGTAGATTTCCGGCATTCACTGAATGTACAGTTTGCATTGGAGGCCCACTGGCCAGTGCTCACAAAGTAGCCTTTGATTAGAAATGTGCAAACTGGTATTAATATGTGATCAACAGTCTACCCTTATACATATTCAGCTTTCTCATATCTGCACACAGACTACATTTGTACTTCAAGTAACTATTTTAAAATTATTATTAAATAATGTCTCCATAGAATTTTTTTCTTTTTAATATTAATCATTATAAGCAGCTCTTTCTTTATTAAGAGGCTCAACCAATGAAATCCAGGATCTTGCAATAACATTTTATAAATCAAACTAATTATATGTATAAGGTTGGCACTGGCATTTCTGCTTAAAAGGACACTAAAGTCAAAATTTTCGCTATTCAGGTACATGCAGTTTTAAGACACTTTCCAATTTACGTCTTTTTACATACACTTTTTCTGGGGAACAAGATTATACTGAGCATGTGCACAAGATCACAGGGTAAACGTATACTAGTCTGTGATTGGCTGATGTCTGTCACATGATACAGGGTTCCGGAAAATGGGAGAAAAAATACATTTGTCAGGAAACAAAATCTACTGCTTATTTGAAATTCAGTGTGTTACTACATTGTCTTTTTATTATGTACTTGTTAATTATGTGATTCAATTGCTTTGAGGGGTCCTTAAAAGGGACATGAAGCAGATTGAGATTGGCATGTAATATTTAAATTAATAATTAAAATTACTATGCAAAATTCTCTCATAATTTTGTCCCTTCCTTTTAATTTAACTCAAGTTTCATATTTCCTTTAAGAATTGGATTTGCAGACTGCACAAACCTAACAATTCTATACTATTCACAACCATTGTTTGATGACTCTGGTAACTTTTCTTTTAGCTGTTCTCAAAGGGACAGTCTACACCAGAATTTTTAATTGTTTAAAAATATAGATAATCCCTTTATTACCCATTCCCCCAGTTTTGCATAACCAACATTTATATTACTATACTTTTTACCTCTGCTAACTGCCCCCAATCTAAGTTATTTTGACAGACTTACATTTAAGCCAATCTGTGCTGACTCCTATGTAACCCCACGGGCATGAGCGCAATGTTATCTATATGGCTAACGTGAACTAACACCCTCTAGCTGTTTAAAATAAAGCAAATTTGATGATAAAAGTAAATTGGAAAGTTGTTTAAAATGACATGCCCTATCTGAACCATGGAAGTTTCATTTTGATTGAACTGTCTCTTTAATTGACCTTGACAGAGGAGATTTTAAAAAAGGAAAGCAAGGTTACAACATGACCGTAACACAACAATCAAGATTGTCAACAGTGACTCTTACTCTAGGAACTAAGTATTCCTTTACGGTAAATTTTAACAGTAAAATATTGCAGACAGCTGGGGATCAATGAGAGTGCTTCTCATACCAATACATCACAGTATTATGAGGACGATTATGAGTTGCTATTTGCTGACCATTTCACCTTTTTGTATCCATGTGTGTGCTTTCTATGTGGAACTTTTTAAATAGACGCCAAAGGTGTAAATAAAGTATATATATTTTTAATTTGTCTCGCAGCCGGTGCTCCTTTCTACGTTCCTATTTTGTTACAACATGACCGTACCTATAACTTTAATGGAATATAAAATTGTACATTTTTTTCTTTAACAACTAACATATATTTTTGCTTTCTATACATATTAAAGGGACAGTCTAGGCAAAAAATAAACTTTCATGATTCAGATAGGGCATGCAATTTTAAACAACTTTCCAATTTACTTGTATCATCAAATTTGCTTTGTTCTTCTGGCATTCTTTGTTGAGTTATACCTAGGTAGGCTCAAACTGATTTCTAAGCAGTGGAAGGCCGCCTCTTTGCTCAGTGCATTTTGACAGTTTTTCACAGTTAGACAGCACTAGTTCACGTGGGCCATATAGATAACATTGTGCTCACACCTGTGTAGTTACCTAGGAGTCAGCACTGTTTGGCTAAAATGCAATTCTGTCAAAAGAACTGAGATAAGGGGGCAGTCTGTGGAGGCTTAGATACAAGGTAATCACAGAGGTAAAATATGTATTAATATAATAGTGTTGGTTATGCAAAACTGGGGAATGGGTAATAAAGGGATTATCTATGTTTTAAACAATAAAAAAAATTCAAGTAGACTGTCCCTTTAATGTTTAGTGTTTTATGTCACTTTAAACTAAAAGGCCAAATGCCTAAATGGTCTTCATAGATTCTTCAATATGGAAAATGTCGGGCTATATTTGTCTATATGCAGTGCATTGGCAACTGCCTGGTGTACTTTTTCACCTTCCCTACTGGTCCAGCGATATAAATTTGCAGTATCCTCATTGTCCTCATACATTCTGTGTTTTCTGCACCTGACTGCCCTGTATGGCCAATCGGAATCAGCTAGGGAATGCAAAGACTTTAACAATTGTCAGGCAAGAAACTTCTACGTTGAAAATGAAGTGCCTAGCCTGTTTATAGGGGTGCTAAGGTATACATATACCCCTCTTTTACTGAATGAAGCTTCCCTGAACACAGATGAGGATGCAAACACCGATCATAGACTATTGAGAACAATAAAGTCCTTTTCTTCTGTTAAGTGTGATCAGTCCACGGGTCATCATTACTTGTGGGATATTATCTGCTCCCCTACAGGAAGTGCAAGAGGATTCACCCAGCAGAGTTGCTATATAGCTCCTCCCCTCTACGTCACCTCCAGTCATTCTCTTGCACCCAGCAACTAGATAGGTCGTGTGAGAGGACTATGGTGATTATACTTAGTTTTATATCTTCAATCAAAAGTTTGTTATTTTAAAATAACACCGGAGTGTGTTATTACCTCTCTGGCAGAGTTTGAGGAAGAATCTACCAGAGTTTTGCTATGATTTTAGCCGGAGTAGTTAAGATCATATTGCTGTTCTCGGCCATCTGAGGAGTGAGGTAAACTTCAGATCAGGGGACAGCGGGCAGATGAATCTGCATAGAGGTATGTAGCAGTTTTTATTTTCTGACAATGGAATTGATGAGAAAATCCTGCCATACCGATATAATGTCATGTATGTATACTTTACACTTCAGTATTCTGGGAGAATGGTACTTCACTAGAATTACACTGTAAGAAGTACATTAAGCTGTTTAATAACTAGAGATTATGTTTAATGTTTTTGCTGGAATGTAAAATCGTTTTCATTTACTGAGGTACTGAGTGAATAAATGTTTGGGCACTATTTTTCCACTTGGCAGTTGCTTAAATCTGTTTTTTCTGTCAGTTTCTGTTCTCCCTCACTGCTGTGTGTGTGGGGGAGGGGCACTTTTACTATGCATCAAATATTTCAGTCAGCAACTAATTGTATTCCCTGCATGATCCGGTTCATCTCTACAGAGCTCAGGGGTCTTCAAACTTATTTTGAGGGAGGTAATTTCTCTCAGCAGAGCTGTGAGAATTATAGTTTGACTGAGATAAAAACGTTTATTCTGTAATTTGTTTCCTGCTTTCAGAAATTGTTATCTTTGCTAATGGGATTAAACCTTTGCTAAAATTGTGTTGTTTAATTGCTGAGGGGAACAATCCTTTGCTAAAACTGTATATTCTGACAAAGATTGATGCTATAACTTAATTATTTTAACTGTTATAATTTTTTTCTGTGCTTCTTAAAGGCACAGTTCGTTTTCATATTATTTGTAAATTACTTTGAAAAGTATTTTCAAGTTGCTGTTTATTTGCTAGTGTGTTAAACATGTCTGATTCAGAGGAATATCTCTGTGCTATATGTGTTAATGCCAAAGTGGAGCCCAATAGAAATTTATGTACTAAATGTATTGATGCTACTTTAAAAAACAGTCAATCTGTACAAATTGAACATATTTCACCAAACAACGAGGGGAGAGTTATGCCGACTAACTCGCCTCACGTGTCAGTACCTGCATCTCCCGCTCAGGAGGTGCGTGATATTGTAGCGCCGAGTACATCTGGGCGGCCATTACAAATCACATTACAAGATATGGCTACTGTTATGACTGAAGTTTTGGCTAAACTACCAGAACTAAGAGGTAAACGTGATCACTCTGGGGTGAGAACAGAGTGCGCTGATAATGCAAGGGCCATGTCTGATACTGCGTCACAGTTTGCAGAACGTGAAGACGGAGAGCTTCATTCTGTGGGTGACGGTTCTGATCCAAATAAACTGGACTCAGACATTTCAAATTTTAAATTTAAGCTTGAAAACCTCCGTGTGTTACTAGGGGAGGTATTAGCGGCTCTGAATGATTGTAACACAGTTGCAATCCCAGAGAAAATGTGTAGGTTGGATAAATATTTTGCGGTACCGACGAGTACTGACGTTTTTCCTATACCTAAGAGACTTACTGACATTGTTACTAAGGAGTGGGATAGACCCGGTGTACCTTTCTCACCCCCTCCTATATTCAGAAAGATGTTTCCAATAGACGCCGCCACACGGGACTTATGGCAAATGGTCTCTAAGGTGGAGGGAGCAGTTTCTACTTTAGCTAAGCGTACCACTATCCCAGTGGAGGATAGCTGTGCTTTTTCAGATCCAATGGATAAAAAATTAGAGGGTTACCTTAAGAAAATGTTTGTTCAACAAGGGTTTATATTGCAACCTCTTGCATGTATTGCGCCTGTCACGGCTGCTGCAGCATTTTGGTTTGAGTCTCTGGAAGAGACACTTCAATCATCCACACTAGATGACATCACACACAAACTTAAATTCCTTAAGTTAGCTAATTCATTTATTTCAGATGCCGTAGTACATTTAACTAAACTTGCGGCTAAAAATTCAGGATTCGCCATTCAGGCACGCAGAGCTCTGTGGCTGAAATCCTGGTCAGCTGATGTTACGTCTAAATCTAAATTGCTTAATATTCCTTTCAAAGGGCAGACCTTATTCGGGCCCGGCTTGAAAGAGATTATTGCTGACATTACAGGAGGTAAAGGTCATGCCCTGCCTCAGGACAAGGCCAAAGCCAAGGCTAGACAGTCCAATTTTCGTTCCTTTCGTAATTTCAAAGCAGGAGCAGCATCAACTTCCTCTGCACCAAAACAGGAAGGAGCTGTTGCTCGCTACAGACAAGGCTGGAAACCTAACCAGTCCTGGAACAGGGGCAAACAGGCCAGAAAACCTGCTGCTGCCCCTAAGACAGCATGAATTGAGGGCCCCCGATCCGGGACCGGATCTAGTGGGGGGCAGACTTTCCCTCTTCGCCCAGGCTTGGGCAAGAGATGTTCAGGATCCCTGGGCGTTAGAGATCATATCTCAGGGATACCTTCTGGACTTCAAATCCTCTCCCCCAAGAGGGAGATTTCATCTGTCAAGGTTGTCAACAAACCTAACAAAGAAGGAAGCGTTTCTACGCTGCGTACAAGATCTTTTATTAATGGGAGTGATCCATCCAGTTCCGCGGTTGGAACAAGGACAAGGGTTTTACTCAAATCTGTTTGTAGTTCCCAAAAAAGAGGGAACCTTCAGGCCAATCTTGGATTTAAAGATCCTAAACAAATTCCTAAGAGTTCCATCGTTCAAGATGGAAACTATTCGAACATTTTTGCCCATGATCCAAGAGGGTCAGTACATGACCACAGTGGATTTAAAGGATGCTTACCTTCACATACCGATTCACAAAAGCCATTACCGGTATCTAAGGTTTGCCTTTTTAGACAGGCATTACCAGTTTGTAGCTCTTCCATTCGGACTGGCTACGGCTCCAAGAATCTTCACAAAGGTTCTGGGCACTCTTCTGGCGGTACTAAGACCGCGAGGAATTTCAGTAGCTCCGTACTTAGACGACATACTGATACAAGCTTCAAGCCTTCAAACTGCCAAATCTCATACAGAGATAGTACTGGCATTTCTAAGGTCGCATGGATGGAAAGTGAACGAAAAGAAAAGTTCTCTCTTTCCACTCACAAGAGTTCCCTTCCTGGGGACTCTGATAGATTCTGTTGAAGTTTGAAAACTTCAAAGTGCATGCCGTGTCCTTCATTCTATTCAACACCCGTCAGTAGCTCAATGCATGGAGGTAATCGGACTAATGGTAGCAGCAATGGACATAGTTCCTTTTGCACGCCTACATCTCAGACCACTGCAACTGTGCATGCTAAGTCACTGGAATGGGGATTACTCAGATTTGTCCCCCACTCTAAATCTGAATCAAGAGACCAGAAATTCTCTACTATGGTGGCTTTATCGGCCACATCTGGCCAGGGGAATGCCATTCAGCAGGCCAGACTGGTCAATTGTAACAACAGACGCCAGCCTACTAGGTTGGGGCGCTGTCTGGAATTCTCTGAAGGCTCAGGGACTATGGAATCAGGAGGAGAGTCTTCTTCCAATAAACATTCTGGAATTGAGAGCAGTCCTCAATGCTCTTCTGGCTTGACCCCAGTTAACAACTCGGGGGTTCATCAGGTTCCAGTCGGACAACATCACGACTGTAGCTTATATCAACCATCAGGGAGGGACAAGAAGCTCCCTAGCAATGATGGAAGTATCGAAGATAATTCGCTGGGCAGAGTCTCACTCTTGCCACCTGTCTGCAATCCACATCCCGGGAGTGGAGAACTGGGAGGCGGATTTCTTAAGTCGTCAGACTTTTCATCCGGGGGAGTGGGAACTTCATCCAGAGGTCTTTGCCCAAATACTTCGACGTTGGGGCAAACCAGAGATAGATCTCATGGCGTCTCGACAGAACGCCAAGCTTCCGCGCTACGGGTCCAGATCCAGGGATCCGGGAGCGGTCCTGATAGATGCCTTGACAGCACCATGGACCTTCAGGATGGCTTATGTGTTTCCACCTTTCCCGATGCTTCCTCGATTGATTGCCAGAATCAAACAGGAGAAAGCATCAGTGATTCTAATAGCGCCTGCATGGCCACGCAGGACTTGGTATACAGATCTGGTGGACATGTCATTCTGTCCACCTTGGTCGTTACCTCTGAAACAGGACCTTCTGATTCAGGGTCCTTTCAAACATCAAAATCTAACTTCTCTGAAGCTGACTGCTTGGAAATTGAACGCTTGATCTTATCAAAGCGTGGTTTTTCTGAGTCAGTTATTGATACCTTAATACAGGCTAGGAAGCCTGTTACCAGAAAGATTTACCATAAAATATGGCGTAAATACCTATATTGGTGCGAATCCAAAGGTTACTCTTGGAGTAAGGTTAGGATTCCTAGGATATTGTCCTTTCTATAAGAAGGTTTAGAAAAGGGGTTATCCGCTAGTTCCTTAAAGGGACAGATCTCAGCTCTGTCCATTCTGTTACACAAGCGTCTGTCAGAAGTTCCAGACGTTCAGGCTTTTTGTCAGGCTTTGGCCAGGATTAAACCTGTGTTTAAAGCTGTGGCTCCACCATGGAGTTTAAACCTTGTTCTTAACGTTTTACAGGGTGTTCCGTTTGAACCCCTTCATTCCATTGTTATAAAGTTGTTATCTTGGAAAGTTCTATTTTTAATGGCTATTTCCTCGGCTCGAAGAGTCTCTGAGTTATCAGCCTTACATTGTGATTCTCCTTATTTGATTTTTCACTCGGATAAGGTAGTTCTGCGTACTAAACCTGGGTTCTTACCTAAGGTAGTCACTAACAGGAATATCAATCAGGAGATTGTTGTTCCATCCTTGTGCCCAAATCCTTCTTCGAGGAAGGAACGTCTTTTGCACAATCTGGATGTAGCTCGTGCCCTTAAATTTTATTTACAGGCAACTAAAGATTTTCGACAAACGTCTTCCCTGTTTGTCGTTTACTCTGGTCAGAGGAGAGGTCAAAAAGCTTCTGCTACCTCTCTCTCTTTTTGGCTTCGTAGCATAATTCGTTTAGCTTATGAGACTGCTGGACAGCAGCCTCCTGAAAGAATTACAGCTCATTCCACTAGAGCTGTGGCTTCCACTTGGGCCTTTAAGAATGAGGCCTCTGTTGAACAGATTTGCAAGGCTGCAACTTGGTCTTCGCTTCATACTTTTTCCAAATTTTACAAATTTGACACTTTTGCTTCCTCGGAGGCTATTTTTGGGAGAAAGGTTCTTCAGGCAGTGGTTCCTTCTGTATAAAGAGCCTGCCTATCCCTCCCGTCATCCGTGTACTTTTGCTTTGGTATTGGTATCCCACAAGTAATGATGACCCGTGGACTGATCACACTTAACAGAAGAAAACATAATTTATGCTTACCTGATAAATTCCTTTCTTCTGTAGTGTGATCAGTCCACGGCCCGCCCTGTTTTTTAAGGCAGGTAAATATTTTTTAAATTATACTCCAGTCACCACTACACCCTTGGCTTCTCCTTTCTCGTTGGTCCTTGGTCGAATGACTGGAGGTGACGTAGAGGGGAGGAGCTATATAGCAACTCTGCTGGGTGAATCCTCTTGCACTTCCTGTAGGGGAGCAGATAATATCCCACAAGTAATGATGACCCGTGGACTGATCACACTACAGAAGAAAGGAATTTATCAGGTAAGCATAAATTATGTTATTCTGCCCTGTATCTATCTAAACACAAGCATTGTTTCCAGCACAATAAAACATGAGATAGTCATATACTTTCTAACAGGTGACATTGACAGATTTCTTCTTTTTCCCTTCATTGCAGATGCTTCCCTTCAGGTGGCAGAGAGATTAGAGGGACCATTTAACATTGAAACTGTCATGGACCCAATTGATGTGAAGATTTCTGATGCCATCATGAACATGCAAGAAAATAGTATGCAGGTCTCTCAAAAGGTTTGTGTCTGTGGCCGAAGATTCCATTTATGCACAGAAACATTGCTAGCCTGATTCATGTTTAACTGCGGATGACTCGCCTATGCACCCCCTGTACACGTGCAAACGCTATTAGTTACATTATGTGTAACACAAACCTTGTAGCTACGTTGGCAGTAGCTACTTAGATGATGATACAGCACTGACTGCAGTAACCTTGAATGCATCAACCAGCGATAACACAAAAAGATCCATTATTATTACACTATTGCTTGTACATAACTATTTCACAGGTGTAAATAGGGAATCACAATACACTGCCAAGACCTGTAACAGACTGAATAAAGCATGAGTGGGCTGCTGAGAAAGTGTTGGGACAAGCAGTTGCCTTTATATATGCTGAACCTGCTACTGCTAATTAAAATTTAAAGAAAACAAAAAAAAACCTTTGTAGTGAAGCACCAGCTGGAGATAATTAAAAAAGAAAATATGGCGCACATTGCAAATTCATTACCATGCATTGTGTTGTTATATATTACTGGCCCTGAGGATTGTATACCAGTACGCTTTTATACAACTTTAGTTGTCCCTTTATGGAATGTTGTTTTTATATTATTGACTTGACAACCACTGGTTATTTATTTATTTTTGTTGTTTTCTCCCCCTCAAAAAAAAAAAAGGTTTTCCAAGGATGTGGTCAACCTAAGCCTCTTTCACAAGTAAGAACCTCTCGCTCGGTTTCTGAAAGTAACTTCAACATGAGGTTCAGATCCTATGGCCCAGAGGAACGACCAACTACAGCGGCTGGGACTAGTCTAGATAGGCTGGTAAGAAAATGTTTTCTTGAACACTCCTCTGCTGCAGCCGTCACAAAATACTTTTTTCAGGTGACAAGTTAATAGCTTGTTCTGTTCTATGAAGATATTTGTGTTGGCTACTAAAGAAATTTGTGTAATACAGACAGGCTGTAATGTGCACACACATGATTTTAATGATTTATATGTTTTTTCTTTATTAATGAGACAGCAAAAAACTTGTAATTACAAGACATTTCTGAGTCTAAAGATTTTTAAACCAAATCAAAATAAAATATTTCTTTCTCATAAGCCAAACTCCAGCTACCATTTGCCTTATATGGAGGAACCTTTCTGACAGACAATAAGGATAGCCTGTTTTTTTTTTAGTATAAACTGAATTGTTGTACAGTTATCTGCTAAATCAAATTAAGGAAAAATATGTAGCAGGGTTAACCTTTATAAGTGCAGTGTGCATTTACAGCTCTGAGAATTAGAAAATCTACAATTGTCAGATTAAAATTACATGAAAAGGGGCCGAAATAAAGTATATTGCTTTATTCTGCATAACTAAAAATGTTACATTAAAATCTCAAGGTGTTTACTGCCCCTTTAAGGACATTTTTCTTTTGATAAGGAAACTGATACAACCAGCTTACACAATAAAAGGATATAATCATCTAGTGACATGAAAGGGTTGTGCTGAAGCCTGACCTAAATTTGAACGTAACAACAAGCAAATCGGTTTTCTTGTTTGTTTTTCTTTAGGTGGCTGATGTGAAAGAAAAGCTGAAGTCTGCCAAAAAATATTGGTCTTCCCTACCCAACAGCATTTGTAAAAATAACTGGACTTCAGGAGCCAATGAAGATGAATGCTGGAATGGAAGTGACAAAAGCAGGTTTGTTTTAGATTTGGTTAAAACGTTTTATTAGGGAAAAAATATTGGGTTTCATTGTATTGTTAAAAATATCTATGAAATATAGACCTTCCTCCCACAGGTACTCTAGCTGATTTATAAAATTAAATGGACAGTAAAGTCAAAATTAAAACTTTCATGGTAAAGTATGCAATTTAGGCAACTTTCCAATTTACTTCTGTTACCTAATTTGCTTCATTCTTTTGGTATCATTTGTTGAAAAGCATACCTAGGTAGGCTCAGGAGCAGCAATCCCTTCCAACCGGGGAGATTGGCCACTCCTGCCCGCACGTGATTGGCTGTGCGCAGGCAGGGGGGCAGGGTTGCACGCAAGTGCAAAGGAGCGCTTGTGTGCAATGGTATTGCTGGCTGCGAGCGGAGAAGCCAGGCGGATAGGGTCGAGTATGTATGCACTTTTCCGCTAGTGTTTGATAAATTGAGCCCTTTATATAATGTATGTATGTGTGTGTGTGTGTATGTATGTATACAGTTGTGCTCATAAGTTTACATACCCTGGCAGAATTTATGATTTCTTGGCAATTTTTCAGAGAATATGAATGATAACACAAAAACGTTTCTTTCACTCATGGTTAGTGTTTGGTTGAAGCCATTTATTATCAATCAACTGTGTTTACTCTTTTTAAATAATAATGACAACAGAAACTTCCCAAATGACCCTGATCAAAAGTTTACATACCCTTGTGATTTTGGCCTGATAACATGCACACAAGTTGACACACAGGGATTTGAATGGCTATTAAAGGTAACCATCCTCACCTGTGATCTGTTTGCTTGTAATTAGTGTGTGTGTATAAAAGGTCAATGAGTTTCTGGACTCCTGACAGACCCTTGCATCTTTCATCCAGTGCTGCACTGACGATTCTGGATTCTGAGTCATGGGGAAAGCAAAAGAATTGTCAAAGGATCTGCGGGAAAAGGTAGTTGAACTGTATAAAACAGGAAAGGGATATAAAAAGATATCCAAGGAATTGAGAATGCAAATCAGCAGTGCTCAGACTCTAATAAAGAAGTGGAAAATGAGGGGTTCTGTTGAAACCAAACCACGGTCAGGTAGATCAACTAAAATTTCAGCCACAACTGCCAGGAAAATTGTTCAGGATGCAAAGACAAACTCACAAATAACTTCAGGTGAAATACAGGACATGTGGTGTGGCTGTTTCAAGATGCACAATAAGGAGGAACTTTAAGAAAGATGAGCTGCATGTTCGAGTCGCCAGAAGAAAGCCATTACTACACAAATGCCACAAAGTAACCCTCGTACAATACGCCAAACAGTACAGAGACAACCCACAAACCTTCTGGCACAAAGTCATTTGGAGTGATGAGACCAAAATTGAGCTTTTTGGCCACAACCATAATTGCTACATTTGGAGAGGAGTCAACAAGGCCTATGATGAAAGGTACACCATTCCTACTGTGAAACACGGAGGTGGATCGCTGATGTTTTATATATGTGTGAGCTACAAAGGCACAGGAAATTTGGTCAGAATTGATGGCAAGATGAATGTAGTATGTTATCAAAAAGAACGCCTCATTTTCCACTTCTTGATTAGAAGTTGAACAGTGCTGATTTGCATTCTCAATTCCTTGGATATCTTTTTATATCCCTTTCCTGTTTTATACAGTTCAACTACCTTTTCTTTTACAAGATATGACAAGTTCACGGATTTCATCCTTACTTATGGGATATCGCCTCCTGGTCAGCAGGAGGAGGCAAAGAGCTCCACAGCAGAGCTGCATAAATAGCTCCTCCCTTCCCTCCCCCCCCCAGTCGTTCTCTTTGCCTGTGTTAGTGATAGGAAGAGGCAAAGTGAGGTGTTAGTTATAGATTCTTCAATCAAGTTTTTATTATTTTTAAGGTAGTGCCACAGTGTGCTACCTTGTTCTGGGGTATAGCCTAGACCAAATCACTCTCTTCAGTGCAAAAAGAGAAGCATTTGGTGGCTTCAAAGCAATGGGAACTTGTGGGACATAATTCTCACTGCGCCTCCCATAGATGTATGCTGCCCTGCTTGTAAAAGTCTGAGGGAGTAAAGCTCAGTACTTTTTGTTTCCACAGGCCAATGTGAAGAGGATGAAAGAACTTCACAAGCCGGGTGAGATGCCTTTCTGCCGGGCAGACAAAGTCTAAGGTAAGTGCTAATCTTTATTTTCTGGAAACACGCACACAGAAATGATTTAGCACCTTATTTATGGACTATCCCTGGGATGGGGGTAAGTTTCAACGGCAGTTCTGTACCTTACAGGCTACACTCCCAGCGGCTTATTACTACTTTGACAGCCGGCGGAGAGGCTTATCCTATTTCAATACTTAAGTTATATAGGATTCTTGTAAGGGTATGTGTTATGTTGCTTATCCCTGTGTATTCTGCTTGCTATTACTGACAAGCCGACAGACGGGGTGCTCATATTTAAGCTTCATGGGCTCTAACATAAGGTTCCAATGTGTTATTCCGGTAACAAGGGGAACTGACTGGGAGCTTTATTGGGTGTTATTTTTCTAACGCTGACCCTGCTCACTTCGGCTTCGACGAGGCATTGCGTTCCTCAGCCGACAGGGAAATTTCTGTGTCCCATTCATACGTGGTGTACTGAGATGGCACCCGACAGATTTCTTTAGTCTGCTCCATTTTTTTTTTTGCCGCTCTGGATATTGAGCTCAATACGCCCACGATGGGCGGAGCCTCGTTACACGCCATTATGTGCGCGCATTTACCCCCTTATTGATCTTCCGGCGGCTTCATGTTTTTTCTTAGCACTACTTGTTTGCATACGCCCTCGAATGGGCGGAAGTGGTTAGTGCCATTGTGCATGCGCTATTTGGCCCTTTTTTCTAACGGGTTGCATGGTACCTTCCCGGTTGTTTTACAGAAGAACAACTTACAGCTGGGAGGTTTTTATCGCACTGTCTAGAGAAGTTTTTGGAGTGCTTTTAGAGTGAGGTGACGTATTCTCTGTCACGTTAGACAGAGAGGCGTCACAAGTGGCACGAGTTCCAAGTAAAGTTAGAATTAATTGGAGGTGCAGCTAATATGATATGTATTATCAATCACATGAAGCATTACATACATTTTGACCCTTATATGTAAGGAGCATTCTCAGATGGTATTGTTCCACATGTGTTATGAGAACTACCTTCAGTATTGGTTCCTATAAGCAGCATTGTGACTCTTGGCAATTTTTTACATAGATCTTGCCTCTATTTTCTTTTACATAAATTATACATGCTGTTGCAAGGTTTCTTTACATAGAGAACACTGCTCAGAGACTTAACCAGTTCGTTTTGCAGGTTGCTTTCTGAGGGGTCTCTGCGTTATGCAATATTGCGGGAGACTGTAACAGTTTTTATTTTGCTACTGTTTATTGGTGTGTCTCCATCCTTTGTGACTTAGAATGGCACGCACACGCTCAACTATACTGTTTCCTTTAAAATTTAAAGTGATACAGGACAGCATCTGAGCTTTTAATTAGCTACTTCATCTATTACAGCTACTCCTTTACTGATTACAAAACCAAGGAGCTGAGTTGATCTGGGCAGGCATTCTCTAAGGAAGCGTACGACTGTCCCTATTGAGGACAGTTGTGCTTTCAATGACCCCATGGATAAAAAGTTTTTAGGGTCTTCTCACAAAGTTATATGTTCATCAAGGACTTCTATTGCAACTGATGGCCTGCATTGTAACTGTCACAACTGCGGCTGCCTTTTGTTTTTACACTCTAGAATGAGTATCTTATGACTGAGACTTCTTTAGGGGAAATACTGGATAGAATTAAGGCCCTTAGGCTGGCTAATTCTTTTGTTACGGATGTCGCCTTTCATATCGCCAAATTGGCGGTTAAGAATGCAGGATTTTCCATTCTAGCATGCAGAGACTTATGGTTAAAATCTTGGTCTGCGGATGTGTCCTCTAAATCCAAACTTTTGACTATTCCTTTCAAGGGGAAGACCCTATTTGGGCCTGACTTGAAGGAGATCATTTCTGACATTACGGAGGTAAGGGTCACCTCCTACCTCAGGATAAAACACCTAAGTAGAGGGGTAGACAGAGTAATTTTCGTTCTTTTCAAAATTTCAAGGAAGTCCCCTCTTCCTCTTTCGCTAAAAGGGAATTTTGCACAAGCCAAGTCCGGCTGGAGACCCAACCAGGCTTGGGACAAGGTTAAACAACCCAAGAAGCCCGCTGCTGCTTCCAGGTCAGCATGAAGAGGCGGCCCCCTGATCCGGGACCGGATCTAGTAGGGGGCAGATTTTCTCTCTTTGTCCAGGCTAAGAGACGTTCAGGATCCCTAGGCACTAGAAGTCGTGTCTCAAGGGTATCAGTTGGAGTTCAAAAATTCCTTCCCAAGGGGAAGGTTTCTTTTTTCACGATTGTCTGTAGACCAGATAAAAGGAGAGCTGTTCTTATGTTGTGTAAAAAAAAAACAAAAAAAACCTCTCCACTATGGGAGTAATTTGTTACGTTCCTAAACAATTACTCAATCCTCTTCGTGGTTCCCAAAAAGAGGGAACATTACGACCCGTTTTAGATCTCAAGAGTCTAAAAAAGTTCTCAGAGTCCCATCCTTCAAGATGGAGACTATTTCTTCCATTGATCCAGGAGGGTCAGTATATGACTAACGTGGACTTAAGGGATGCATATCTTCACATTCCTATCCACAAAGATCATCACCAGTTTTGCCTTCCTGGACAAACATTTTCAGTTCGTGGCTCTTCCTTTCGGGCTGGCCACGGCACCCAGGATCTTCACGAAGGTTCTAGGGTCTCTGCTGGCGGTTCTCAGGTCACGGGGCATTGCAGTGGCGCCTTATCTGGACGATATTCTCATCCAGGTGTCGTCTTATCAGCTGACAAAGTCTCATACCGACATTGTTCTATCCTTTCTAAGGATTCACGGGTGGAAGGTCAATCTAGAAAAGATTTAACTAATTCCACATACAGGGGTTCCTTTCCTGTGAACTCTAATAGACTCTGTATCCATGAAAATATTTTTCAGAAAGCTTAAGATTTTGAATACATGCCGATCCCTTCAGTCCAATCCTCGGCCATCAGTGGCTCAGTGCATGGAGGTAGTTGGATTGATGTTGGCGGAAATGTTTGCTCTTGTTCATCTCAGACCTCTACAACTGAGCATGCTCAGACAGTGGAATGGAGATTATGCAGATTTGTCTCCTCAGATAGATCTGGATCAAGAGACAAGGGACTCTCTTCTTTGGTGGTTGTCGCCCGATCATCTGTCCAAAGGGACGTGCTTCCCGCAGACCCACATGGGTGATAGTGACAACGAACGCCAGTCTACTAGGATGGGGAGCAGTCTGGAATTCCCTGAAGGCTCAGGGTGTGGGGACTCGGTCGGAGTCGATACTTCCAATCAATATTCTGGAATTGAGAGCAATATTCAATACGCTTCAGGATTGGCCTCAGTTGGCTTCGGCCAAATTAATCCGATTTCAGTCGGACAACATCACGACTGTGGCTTACATCAATCATCAGGGAGGAACCAGGAGTTCCTTAGCGATGACGGAAGCATTGAAGATAATTTGGTGGGCGGAGGTTCACTCTTGTTATCTGTCAGCAATCTACATCCCAGAAGTGGACAACTGGGAAGCGGATTTTTTGAGCAAACGTTTCATCTGGGGGAATGAGATCTCCATACGGAGGTCTTTGCCAACCTGATTCTCAGATGGGGCGGGCGGAGCTGGATCTTATGGCATCTTGTCAAAATGCCAAGCTCCCGATATACAGATCCAGGTCCAGGGATCCTCAGGCCGCACTGATAAATGCCTTGGCAGGGCTTTGGTCTTTCAACCTAGCTTATGTGTTTCCACCATTTGCTCTCCTTCCTCGGGTGATTGCTCGGATCAAACAGAGGGTTTCGGTGATTCTCATCTCTCCTGCGTGGCCTCGCAGGACTTCGTATGTCGATCTGGTGGACATGTCATCTCTGCCACTGTGGAAGCTTCCATTGAGGCAGGACCTTCTCATTCAGGGACCCTTCCATCATCTAATTTCTCTGCAGCTGACTGCTTGGAGATGAACGCTTGATTTTATCTAAGCGAGGGTTCTCGGATTCGGTCATTGATACCTTGATTCAGGCACGAAAGCCTGTTACTAGAAAGATTTACCATAAGATATGGCGTAAATATCTTTATTGGTGCGAATCCAAGGGCTACTCATGGAGTAGGGTTAGGATTTCTAGGATTTTATCCTTTCTCCAAGAAGGATTGGAGAAAGGGTTGTCAGCAAGTTCCTTAAAGGGACGGATTTCTGCTTGTCTATTTGGCTTCACAAGCGTCTGGCAGATGTTCCAGATGTTCATTCCTTTTGTCAGGCTCTGGCTAGATTCAGGCCTGTGTTTAGACCAATTGCTCCTCCTTGGAGTTTGAATTTAGTTCTTAATGTTCTTCAAGGGGTTCCGTTTGAACCCATGCATTCCATCGATATTAAGTTATTATCTTGGAAAGTTTTATTTTTGGTTGCTATTTCTTCTGTTCGCAGAGTTTCTGAGCTTTCGGCATTACAATGTGATTCTCCTTATCTTATTTTCCATTCTGATAAGTTGATGTTACGTACCAACCATGGTTTTCTTCCTAAGGTTGTTTCTAACAAGAATTTTAATCAGGAAGTTGTTATTTCCTTGTGTCCTAACCCTTCTTCTAAGAAGGAGCGACTGTTGCATAATTTGGACGTAGTCCATGCCTTGAAGTTCTACTTGCAGGCGACTAAGGATTTTCGTCAAAAATCTTCTTTATTTGTTAACGTAGGGGTTAGAAAGCTACGCCTACCTCTCTTTCTTTTTGGCTGAAGAATATCATCCGTGTTGCATATGAGACTGCTGGACAGCAGCCTCCAGAACGAATTATGGCTCATTGCACTAGGGCGGTGGCTTCCTCATGGGCATTTAAAAATTATGCTTCTGTTGAACAGATTTGCAAGGCTGCAACTTGGTCGTCTCTTCACATTTTTTCCATATTTTCGAATTTGATACTTTTGCCTCGTCTGAGGCTGTTTTTGGGAGAAAGTTTTTCAAGCAGTGGTGCCTTCTATTTAGGTTCCTGTCTTGTCCCTCCCTTTCATCCGTGTCCTATAGCTTTGGTATTGTATCCCATAAGTAAGGATGAAATCCGTGGACTCGTCATATCTTGTAAAAGAAAAGGAAATTTATGCTTACCTGATAAATGTATTTCTTTTACGATATGACGAGTCCACGGCCCACTCTGTACGAGTCCACGGCCCACTCTGTCATTTTCTAAGACAGGTCTTTATTTTTATTCAACTTCAGTCACCTCTGCTCCTTGGCTTTTCCTTTCTCTTCCTAACTTCGGTCGAATGACTGGAGGGGGAGGGAAGGGAGGAGCTATTTATGCAGCTCTGCTGTGGAGCTCTTTGCCTCCTCCTGCTGACCAGGAGGCGATATCCCATAAGTAAGGATGAAATCCGTGGACTCGTCATATTGTAAAAGAAATAAATTATCAGGTAAGCATACATTTCCTTTTTCCCACAGATCCTTCGACAATGCTTTTTCTTTCCCCATGACTCAGAATCCAGAAACGTCAGTGCAGCACTGGATGAAAGATGCAAGGGTCTGTCAGGAGTCCAGAAACTCATTGACCTTTTATATATACACACACTAATTACAAGCAAACAGATCACAGGTGAGGATGGTTACCTTTAATAGCCATTCAAACCCCTTTGTGTCAACTTGTGTGCATGTTATCAGGCTAAAATCACCAGGGTATGTAAACTTTTGATCAGGGTCATTTGGGTAGTTTCTGTTGTCATTATGATTTTAAAAGAGTAAACACAGTTGATTGACCAACCATTACTAACCATGAGTGAAAGAAAAGTTTTTGTGTTATCATTCATATTCTCTGAAAAATGGCCAAGAAATCATAAATTCTGCCAGGGTATGTAAACTTATGAGCACAACTGTGTGTGTGTGTGTGTGTATATATATATATATATATATATATATATATATATATATATATATATATATATATATATATATAAAATGCCATTTTCAGTATGGTTTAAGTTTCTCTTACTGTTTATTTTTATTTATTTTTTGAATTTCATATCTATATTAAAAAGTAAGTTATTGCGCATCTTTGTTACAACTGATGAATTAAATTCCATCTAAAATATCACCAACATTCTGGATCTTTTTTTAGTTGTCCGTAACTGGCCTCAGCAGAGATTAGATAGAAAAGAGAAGCGTGTTTATTAACAAAATGATGATGCCCATTACTTGTATCTAATATAGATCTACATATAATTCATTGCTGTATTTACTTTATTGTTAGTGTTTAGTGGCCCCAAAAATATAATATCTGAGACCAAAAATCTGCAATCTGTGCTCTATCCTTATGGCACTTTTTTTGTAGCTTGACAGCAGATTGGATAACAATTTAGGGAATGTTATAAATCGGTCACTAGAGTGTGCAGCCAATGGCTTGTTGGAGTAGAAGTGTTCTGCACTTCCATTTCTAAATGCTCACAATTTCTGAATGGAATTACTGGAAAGGGGTTAAAATAAATAAAGTATATTGTAGTAGTTTTTTCTTATCTATATTATTTATCATTTTATATTGCCATCTCAAAGTGTTTAATGTCCCTTTAAAGGGACATTAAACACAAATTGTAAACTACATGATTATGAACCTTCATATATAAGAATAATTATGCAATGAAAACTTCAGCTTTGTTTTGTCAAATTAGTATATTGTTTTTGTTAACTGATTTAAATTGAAAGTGTTTGTGGGTAAGATGCTGCGGCCATCTTGGTAGCTGTTGCAGAGATTTTTAACTTTCATTGGGAGGTCTGAAACAAGATTATTTAATCCAAATGAAAAATGAAAGGACAAAGGTATATATACATGTCTGTGTTTAATATTTTTATAAATAGAATTAAAAAGACAGTAATCGCCTTGCTATTACAAGACTTTTCTGTTTTGCTATAGAATAACACATCTTTTTACACCAAATGAATGTCTTGCTTGCTGTAATTGTTTATATAGCCAAATTCCAACCGCCATTTCATTATTTGGAGCAGCCAATCTTGGCTTGAGTTTGCAGCTGACAAGGCTAGTCATGGTCATTATTTTGAAATTTACAGCAGCCAATTAGTAAAAGAACTGAGCTTGCTTTGATATGTCTGTGGAGTGCATTTACACTTTAGAGCAAAATCACATGAAGAGGGGCAAATCTAAATAATAAAAATGTTGCAAAGTTTTACCACACATGTAAATTTTATATATTACAATCTTAAGGTGTTTACTGTCTCTTTTAAAAAAAAAAAAGTTATTGTGGATCTGCTCCCTGTATTTTCAGAGAATGAATGTTGACATACATTATATAATTAATAAGATCTTCAAAACTAGCTGTCATTGGATTTTTTTAGGTACCTGTACGCAGTAATGGGAAACGGTTTGGCAAATCAGAAGAACAACCCTGATGTACAAGTTGATGTCACAAAGCCAGATATAGTTATCCGTCGCCAAATCATGGCGCTGCGTATTATGACAAACAAAATGAAGGGGGCTTACAATGGCAATGATGTGAACTTTGTTGATTTTAGTAAGTGTTTTATATTTTCTCAAAACATTTTGCATGTGATTTTGTCATAATTTCATGCGTAGTTGTCTAAATATATAAATTAAAGGGACTCCAGAATTTGTTGTTGTTTTAAAATGATTCTTCTACTTGCATGTTAGCCATTCTTTGCTGACTCATAAATAACTCCACAGGAGTGAGCACAATGTTATCTGTATGGCACACATGAACTAGAAATGTCTAGCTGTAAAAAAACGGTACAAATGCGCCGAGATAAGAGGCGGCCTTCAATGGCTTAGAAATTGGCAAATGAGCTACAAGATAGCTCTTGTGTAATCCTAAATTGTGCCATTCAATGGTGCAAGTGGCGATTTCTGGTAGACAAGTTCTGTACTTGAGAACAGGTTTATCTGCGGCCTTGATCAATTGTATCTTTGCTTCAGTCTACAGTAATACATGAAGATTGGAACCTCTGTCAGTATGATTTGATGTTGCTGCAAGGTCTGGCTAATACCTGACATTTCATCAGTGTTTCCCATAAGACATGATCCCAACATGTTGTGTTGCTTATTTTATTATTGGAGCCCGAAAGGGGAGATTACTGCCACTTTCCTTGCATGTTTTTTTTTACTCCATGCTTTGCATAATTAAAGTGTATGAGAGTATTTGTGCTTCTCCCCACAGAGATAAGTGCAATAGTTGTAGCTCTTAGGTTTTTGTGATATTTCTTCTATGGGGGGAAATACATTTTGAAGATACAGTTTATTAGAAGTTAGAGATTTTTCACTGCTTATTTTTTACTTTGGAATTATTGTTTGACCATGTATGTAGGACTAGATCAATTCAATACTAAGGTCTTATGAACTGTGTCAGTTAATGTTCTCTTTAGGGTGCCTTGCAGTAATTATGTTTATGTGGAAATATATATATATATATATATAAAAATAGTGCAATTATATTGTAAAATAGTTTTGCTACACATAAAGATTTTATAGTACAGGTTTATGGTGTTTTATGTCCCTTTAAATATACTTGGGTTTGTCTTTGTAATGGTAATAGTTGGTTTTGCTCATTTAACCAACCACCCATAACGGAATTTTACTTAAAGAGATATTAAACCCAATTTTTTTCTTTCATGGTTCAGATTGAGCATGCAACTTTAAGAAACTTTCTAATTTACTTCTAGATCAATTTTCTTCATTCTCTTGGTATCTTTATTTGAAAAAGCAATAATGTAAGCTTAGGAGACTTCCTGTTTTTGGTTCAGAACCCTGGTTAGCACTTGCTGATTAGTGGCTACATTGGCTACACCAAACAGCAAGCGCTACCCAGGTGCTGAACAAAAAATGGGCTGGATCCTAAGCTTAAATTCTTGCTTTTCAAATGAAGATACTAAGAGAGAGAAGAACAATTGATAATAGTAGTAAATTAGAAATTTGCTTAAAACTGCATGCTCTATCTGAATCATTAAAGAAAAGCTAAACCTAGTTAGACTTATATGTTAATTTCTAAGCCCTTGAAGGCTGCCTCTTATCTCAGTGCATTTGGACAGTTTTTCACAGCTAGACAGTTCTAGTTTGTGTGCCATATAGATAAACATTGTGCTCACTCCCATGGAGTTATTTGTGAGTGAGCACTGGTTGGCTAAAATGCTAATCTGTCAAAAGAACTGAAATAAGAGGGTAGTCGTCAGAGGCTAAGATAAAAGGTAATCACAGAGGTAAAAAGTGTATTAATAAAACATTGTTGGTTATGCAAACTGGGGAATGGGAAATAAAGGGATTATCTATCTTTTTTAAAACAAAAACAAATTCTGGAGTAGACTGTCCCTTTAAAGGGATACTAAACCCATTTATTTTCTTTAATGATTCAGATGGAACATGCAATTTAAAGCTGCTTTCTAATTTACTCCTATCAATTTTTCTTCGTTCTCTTGCTATCTATATTTAAAAAGCAGGAATTTAAAACTTGGTGCTTGCTTGTTGGTGGCTACAGTTAGCAAACCAATAAGCAAGCATAACCCAGGTTTTCAACTAAAAATGGTCTGTCTCTTAAGCTTTACAGTCCTGCTTTTTAAATAAAGATAGCAAGAGAACAACAAAATTGATAATAGGAGTAAATTAGAAAGTTGCTTAAAATTGCATGCTCTATCTCAGTGTTTCCCAACCACGGTCCTCAAGTACCCCCAACAGTCCTGGTTTTCTTTAAAGCTGATGCAAAAATGTAGAGATAGAAGGATAACTCCTCAAAAGTTGTATTCCAAAATACTTTTAATAGGTACAGGTTCAGACAGGTTTTTTCTGTCTGAACCTGTACCTATTAAAAGTATTTTGGAATACAACTTTTGAGGAGTTATCCTTCTATCTCTACATTTTTGCATTACTTTGTCGGAGTGTGGCAGTCACTCTAAAGGATTACACTCACCTCTTTGAGGATCTATGCTATATGCTGGACTCTAATTTTCTTTAAAGCTGAACTAGAGCACAGGTGAAATAATCATCTGATGGATAAGCGCAGGTTGGTTACTGATCAACTGATTACTTTACCTGTCCACTGGTATAATGAAAACCAGGCCTGTTGGGGGTACTTGAGGACTGCGGTTTGGAAACACTGCTTATCTGAATCAGTAAAGAAAAAATTGAGGTTTAGTGTCCCTTTAAGTAATGAAATACTTTATTATTTAACATTGGCCGTTGTGTATTTAGACAGATAAGATGAGCAGGTCTGTTCTTCCTACAGGCACAGTCCATGTGAATGGGCATGTTTTTGAGGTGCTGGTTTCAACAAGCAACACCAGCTATTTCAAATACACAAATACACCAAAAGAGCAGTTTACCATACTTTTAAAATGTTCAATGTATAACTGGTTATTGGCAAGACATTATAGGGACGTAGCATGAAAATGTCACCGTAACATCTCTATATAAAAAATATAAATACCTCAAAATGTCTTCGCCTTACAATAGTAAGTGCTGTTTGAACAGTTATCCTTCAGCTTTGTCAGTGCTGATGTCACATTTTGCTTTACTGTGCTCTCATGAGATTTTACTTTAATCTCGCAAGATTTCATAGTAAATGTGAATTGAGGAGGGAAATAACATAACTGCGCCTGCACGTGCCAGATGCACGCTTCCTTGCAAGTCCTGGGACAAGCATCCTGTAAAGTCCCTATACAATGGGATGTGGAGACTGTGGAGGAAATTGTGAGGTAAAATATTCTCCTTTTTTACATAGAGATGTTAATGTGATATTTTCTAGTCGGCTGTTTACAGCTATTCTGCATTACTTTCAAGTGCTTCAACATTTCGGTACCATGCCCCTTTAAGGGGAAACAAACTGCGCAGTGCACTATCCTTTTAATATCGCCTCAAATTTATCATGGTAGTGTGAGCATTTTGGCCTAGGGAGAGACTGAACCATTGACAATTTTATTTTTGTGAATTTACTTTCCAATTCTACATTTTCTTTTTTCCCATTTGTTATCCCTCTTTTTCTTTCATGTAATTGGCAAGAGTCCATGAGCTAGTGACGTATGGGATATACATTCCTACCAGGAGGGGCAAAGTTTCACAAACCTCAAAATGCCTATAAATACACCCCCCACCACGCCCACAATTCAGTTTTACAAACTTTGCCTCCTATTGAGGTGGTGAAGTAAGTTTGTGCTAGATTTCTACGTTGATATGCGCTTCGCAGCATGCTGAAGCCCGGTTTCCTCTCAGAGTGCAGTGAATGACAGAGGGATGTGAAGGGAGTATTGCCTATTGAATGCAATTTTTACCGGGGATCTATTTCATAAGTTCTCTGTTTTCGGTTGTAGAGATTCATCTCCTACCTCCCTTTTCAGATCGACGATATACTCTTATATACCATTACCTCTGCTGATTCTCGTTTCAGTACTGGTTTGGCTTTCTGCTATATGTAGATGAGTGTCTTTTGGTAAGTATGTCTTATTTTATTTATGACACTCTCAGCTATGGTTTGGCACTTTATATGTAAAGTTCTAAATGTATGTTTTATACTTATATTTGCCATGATTCAGGTTAATCAGCATATTTCCTTCTTACAGACTGTCAGTTTCATTTTGGGAAATGCATATGAATACAAAAAATTCTTACCTGAAAATTTTTTCAATTTACTTTTCTTTCTAAATTGCGGGTTGTTAGGCTCGCGGGAGCAAAAAATGCTATAATTTATTGCGTCATTCTTGGCGCGAAACTTTTTTGGCGCGAGAATTACGTTTGTTGATATAATGTTGTCATTTCCGGCGTCTTAGTTTGGTGCCGAGAGTTTTCACATAGTTGCGTCATCTATGACGCACGTGTTTGTTGCAGACGTTTTTGGCGCCAAAAAATTTGTCAGTTGTGGGCGTCATACTTGGCGCCAGTTTTTCTCCAACATAGGTGTGTCCGGTCCACGGCGTCATCCTTACTTGTGGGATATTCTCTTCCCCAACAGGAAATGGCAAAGAGCCCAGCAAAACTGGTCACATGATCCCTCCTAGGCTCCGCCTACCCCAGTCATTCTCTTTGCCGTTGCACAGGCAACATCTCCACGGAGATGGCTCAGAGTTTTTTGGTGTTTAAATGTAGTTTTTATCCTTCAATCAAGTGTTTGTTATTTTAAAATAGTGCTGGTATGTACTATTTACTCTGAAACAGAAAAGAGATGAAGATTTCTGTTTGTAAGAGGAAGATGATTTTAGCAAACGTTACTAAAATCGATTGCTGTTTCCACACAGGACTGTTGAGATGAAGTAACTTCAGTTGGGGGAAGCAGTTGGCAGACTTTTCTGCCTGAGGTATGACTGGCCACATTTCTAACAAGACTTTGTAATGCTGGAAGGCTGTCATTTCCCCTATGGGGACCGGTAAGCCATTTTCTTAGATTAAGTAAAAGAATAAAGGGCTTTATAAGGGCTTAAAAAACTGGTAGACATTTTTCTGGGCTAAAACGATTACTTTGCTAAGCATATTTGGCAGATTATAACTCTTAATAGTTATTATAATCTTGGGGATTGTTGTTAAAAAACGGCAGGCACTGTATGGACACCTTTTTCAGATGGGGGCCTTTTCTAGTCATAGGCAGAGCCTCATTTTCGCGCCACTAATGCGCAGTTGTTTTTGGAAAGCAAGGCATGCAGATGCATGTGTGAGGAGCTAAGAACCACTGAAAAAGCTTATAGAAGGCGTCATTTGGTATCGTATTCCCCTCTGGGCTTGGTTGGGTCTCAGCAAAGCAGATACCTGGGACTGTATAGGGGTTAAATGTAAAAACGGCTCCGGTTCCGTTATTTTAAGGGTTAAAGCTTTCAAATTTGGTGTGCAATACTTTTAAGGCTTTAAGACACTGTGGTGAAATTTTGGTGAATTTTGAACAATTCCTTCATACTTTTTCGCATATTCAGTAATAAAGTGTGTTCTGTTTAAAATTTAAAGTGACAGTAACGGTTTTATTTTAAAACGTTTTTTGTGCTTTGTTGACAAGTTTAAGCCTGTTTAACATGTCTGAACCATCAGATAAGCGATGTTCTATATGTATGAAAGCCAAGGTTTCTCCCCATTTAAATATATGTGATAATTGTGACATAGTGTCCAAACAAAGTAGGGACAATGATGCCACAGATAATATTGCCCAAGATGATTCCTCAAATGAGGGGAGTAAGCATGGTACTGCATCATCCCCTTCTGTGTCTACACCAGTTTTGCCCACACAAGAGGCCCCTAGTACATCTAGTGCGCCAATACTTATTACCATGCAACAATTAACGGCTGTTATGGATAATTCTATTGCAAACATTTGATCTAAAATGCCTACTTATCAGAGAAAGCGCGATTGCTCTGTTTTAAACACTGAAGAGCAAGAGGACGCTGATGATAACGGTTCTGACATACCCTCACACCAATCTGAAGGGGCCAGGAGGGAGGTTTTGTCTGAGGGAGAAATTTCAGATTCAGGAAAAATTTCTCAACAAGCTGAACCTGATGTTGTAACATTTAAATTTAAATTAGAACATCTTCGCGCACTGCTTAAGGAGGTATTATCTACTCTGGATGATTGTGACAATTTGGTCATTCCAGAGAAATTATGTAAGATGGACAAGTTCCTAGAGGTTCCGGTGCCCCCCGATGCTTTTCCTATACCCAAGCGGGTGGCGGACATAGTAAATAAGGAGTGGGAAAGGCCCGGCATACCTTTTGTTCCTCCCCCTATATTTAAGAAATTATTTCCTATAGTCGACCCCAGAAAGGACTTATGGCAGACAGTCCCCAAGGTCGAGGGGGCGGTCTCTACTCTAAACAAACGCACTACTATTCCCATAGAAGATAGTTGTGCTTTCAAAGATCCTATGGATAAAAAATTAGAGGGTTTGCTTAAAAAGATGTTTGTTCAGCAAGGTTACCTTCTACAACCAATTTCATGCATTGTTCCTGTCACTACGGCAGCGTGTTTCTGGTTCGAAGAACTAGAAAAGTCGCTCAATAAAGAATCTTCGTATGAGGAGGTTATGGACAGAGTTCAAGCACTTAAATTGGCTAACTCTTTTATTTTAGATGCCGCTTTGCAATTAGCTAGATTAGCGGCGAAGAATTCAGGGTTTGCTATCGTGGCGCGCAGAGCGCTTTGGCTAAAGTCTTGGTCAGCGGATGTGTCTTCCAAGACAAAATTGCTTAACATCCCTTTCAAGGGTAAAACACTGTTTGGTCCTGATTTAAAAGAGATTATTTCAGACATCACCGGGGGAAAGGGCCACGCCCTCCCTCAGGATAGGTCTTTTAAGGCTAAAAATAAGCCTAATTTTCGTCCCTTTCGCAGAAACGGACCAGCCTCTAATTCTACATCCTCTAAGCAAGAGGGTAATACTTCTCAACCCAAACCAGCCTGGAGACCGATGCAAGGCTGGAACAAGGGTAAGCAGGCCAAGAAGCCTGCCACTGCTACCAAAACAGCATGAAGGGATGGCCCCCGATCCGGGACCGGATCTGGTGGGGGGCAGACTTTCTCTCTTTGCTCAGGCCTGGGCAAGAGATGTTCAGGATCCTTGGGCACTAGAAATAGTTTCTCAGGGTTATCTCCTGGAATTCAAGGAACTACCCCCAAGGGGAAGGTTCCACAGGTCTCAATTATCTTCAAACCAAATAAAAAGAAGGGCATTCTTACATTGTGTAGAAGACCTGTTAAAGATGGGAGTAATTCATCCAGTTCCTATAGGAGAACAAGGGATGGGGTTTTACTCCAACCTGTTCATAGTTCCCAAAAAAGAGGGAACATTCAGACCAATTTTAGATCTCAAGATCCTAAACAAATTTCTCAGGGTTCCATCGTTCAAAATGGAAACCATTCGAACGATCCTTCCTACCATCCAGGAAGGTCAATTTATGACCACGGTGGATTTAAAGGATGCGTACCTACATATTCCTATCCACAAGGAACATCATCAGTTCCTAAGGTTCGCTTTTCTGGACAAGCATTACCAGTTTGTGGCACTTCCATTCGGATTAGCCACTGCTCCGAGAATTTTCACAAAGGTACTAGGGTCCCTTCTAGCGGTTCTAAGACCAAGGGGCATTGCAGTAGTACTGTACTTGGACGACATCCTGATTCAAGCGTCGTCTCTGTCAAAAGCAAAGGCTCATACGGACATCGTCCTAGCCTTTCTCAGATCTCACGGATGGAAAGTGAACATGGAAAAAAGTTCTCTGTCCCCGTCAACAAGAGTTCCCTTCTTGGGAACAATAATAGACTCCTTAGAAATGAGGATTTTTCTGACAGAGGTCAGAAAATCAAAACTTCTAAGCTCTTGTCAAGTACTTCATTCTGTTCTTCGTCCTTCCATAGCGCAGTGCATGGAAGTAATAGGATTGATGGTTGCAGCAATGGACATAGTTCCTTTTGCACGAATTCATCTAAGACCATTACAACTGTGCATGCTCAGACAGTGGAATGGGGATTATACAGACTTGTCTCCGACGATTCAAGTAGATCAAAGGACCAGAGATTCACTCCGTTGGTGGCTGATCCTGGACAACCTGTCACAGGGAATGAGCTTCCGCAGACCAGAGTGGGTCATTGTCACGACCGACGCCAGTCTGGTGGGCTGGGGCGCGGTCTGGGAACCCCTGAAAGCTCAGGGTCTATGGTCTCGGGAAGAATCTCTTCTCCCGATAAACATTCTGGAACTGAGAGCGATATTCAATGCTCTCAAAGCTTGGCCTCATCTAGCAAAGGCCAAATTCATAAGGTTTCAATCAGACAACATGACGACAGTTGCATATATCAACCATCAGGGGGGAACAAGGAGTTCCCTGGCGATGGAGGAAGTGACCAAGATAATTCAATGGGCGGAGGATCACTCCTGCCACTTGTCTGCAATCCACATCCCAGGAGTGGAAAATTGGGAAGCGGATTTTCTGAGTCGTCAGACATTCCATCCGGGGGAGTGGGAACTCCATCCGGAAATCTTTGCCCAAATAACTCGATTATGGGGCATTCCAGACATGGATCTGATGGCCTCTCGTCAGAACTTCAAGGTTCCTTGTTACGGGTCCAGATCCAGGGATCCCAAGGCGACTCTAGTAGATGCACTAGTAGCACCTTGGACCTTCAACCTAGCTTATGTATTCCCACCGTTTCCTCTCATTCCCAGGCTGGTAGCCAGGATCAATCAGGAGAGGGCTTCGGTGATCTTGATAGCTCCTGCGTGGCCACGCAGGACTTGGTATGCAGACCTGGTGAATATGTCATCGGCTCCACCATGGAAGCTACCTTTGAGACAGGACCTTCTTGTTCAAGGTCCATTCGTACATCCGAATCTGGTTTCCCTCCAACTAACTGCTTGGAGATTGAACGCTTGATTTTATCAAAGCGTGGGTTTTCAGATTCTGTAATAGATACTCTGATTCAGGCTAGAAAGCCTGTAACTAGAAAAATTTACCATAAGATATGGAAAAAATAGATCTGTTGGTGTGAATCTAAAGGATTCCCATGGAACAAGATAAAAATTCCTAAGATTCTATCCTTTCTACAAGAAGGTTTGGAGAAAGGATTATCTGCAAGTTCTCTGAAGGGACAGATCTCTGCTTTATCTGTTTTACTTCACAAAAGGCTGGCAGCTGTGCCAGACGTTCAAGCGTTTGTTCAGGCTCTGGTTAGAATCAAGCCTGTTTACAGACCTTTGACTCCTCCCTGGAGTCTTAATCTAGTTCTTTCAGTTCTTCAAGGGGTTCCGTTTGAACCCTTACATTCCGTAGATATTAAGTTATTATCTTGGAAAGTTTTGTTTTTGGTTGCTATTTCTTCTGCTAGAAGAGTTTCTGAGTTATCTGCTCTGCAGTGTTCTCCGCCCTATCTGGTGTTCCATGCAGATAAGGTGGTTTTGCGTACTAAGCCTGGTTTTCTTCCGAAAGTGGTTTCCAACAAAAATATTAACCAGGAGATAGTTGTACCTTCTTTGTGTCCGAATCCAGTTTCAAAGAAGGAACGTTTGTTACACAATTTGGACGTAGTCCGTGCTCTAAAATTCTATTTAGAGGCCACTAAAGATTTCAGGCAAACATCTTCTTTGTTTGTTGTTTATTCTGGTAAAAGGAGAGGTCAAAAAGCAACTTCTACCTCTCTTTCTTTTTGGCTTAAAAGCATTATCCGATTGGCTTATGAGACTGCCGGACGGCAGCCTCCTGAAAGAATCACAGCTCATTCCACTAGGGCTGTGGCTTCCACATGGGCCTTCAAGAACGAGGCTTCTGTTGACCAGATATGTAAGGCAGCGACTTGGTCTTCACTGCACACTTTTGCCAAATTTTACAAATTTGATAGTTTTGCTTCTTCAGAGGCTATTTTTGGGAGAAAGGTTTTGCAAGCCGTGGTGCCTTCCATTTAGGTGACCTGATTTGCTCCCTCCCTTCATCCGTGTCCTAAAGCTTTGGTATTGGTTCCCACAAGTAAGGATGACGCCGTGGACCGGACACACCTATGTTGGAGAAAACAGAATTTATGCTTACCTGATAAATTACTTTCTCCAACGGTGTGTCCGGTCCACGGCCCGCCCTGGTTTTTTTTTTAATCAGCCTAGAATAGGATTATTATAAGAGCTATGCACCTGACTGATGATATCCCTTTCTTCTAAGTTCCTTATGATTTCTGCAAGAGCATCATAGGAGGCTAAAGGGAGTCTGTATTGTTTAACAAATACAGGTGGTGCATTGGGATCGGTTTGGATTCTTGCAATGTGCAGGTCGATAGTCCCACAGTCATAAGAATCCCTAGCAAAAATGTCCTGGTATTCTTCCATCAGGAGTTCTCATAGCTGTTTACGTTCTCCATCATTGGAACATCCATTAGCTAAGGAGATTTGTTCTTCGACTATTTGCTGAAATCCTGGAAAGATTTCAGACTGTCCTATCTCATAGGTTTCTTCCAACCTAGAGGTGAGATCCCCTTGGTTATAATTTACATTGCCTCCAGGACTCTGGGTATTGGGGTACTCTTGCCTAGGGAGGCGTCTTCAATTTTACAGATGCCTTCCTCTGAGCTGAAGGGATAAATAGACTGAATTGTAAACAATTCCTCTGGCATAAATGAAAAACAGAATTTATGCTTACCTGATAAATTACTTTCTCCAACGGTGTGTCCGGTCCACGGCCCGCCCTGTTTTTTTTTTTTAATCAGGTCTGATGAATTATTTTCTCTAACTACAGTCACCACGGTATCATATGGTTTCTCCTATGCATATTTCCTCCTGTACGTCGGTCGAATGACTGGGGTAGGCGGAGCCTAGGAGGGATCATGTGACCAGTTTTGCTGGGCTCTTTGCCATTTCCTGTTGGGGAAGAGAATATCCCACAAGTAAGGATGACGCCGTGGACCGGACACACCGTTGGAGAAAGTAATTTATCAGGTAAGCATAAATTCTGTTTTTTGACATTATTTAAGTTTTTGTTTCTTTTTGCTTCTGGTTTCCAGAGGCTTATTCTGTTTGCATTTTTTCCCATTCCTGAAACTGTCATTTAAGGAATTTGATAATTTTGCTTTATATGTTGTTTTTTCTATTACATATTGCAAGATGTCTCAGTCTGACCCTGTATCAGAATCTACTTCTGGAATGCTGCTGCCTGATGTCGGTTCTACCAAAGCTAAGTGCATTTGTTGTAAACTTGTGGTAACTGTTCCTCCGGCTGTAGTTTGTGTTAGTTGTCATGATAAACTTTCAAAAGCAGACAATATTTCCATAAGTAGTAGTCCATTACCTGTTGTTGTTCCTTCAACATCTAATGTTCAGGATATTCCTGTTAATGTGAGAGAATTTGTTTCTTATTCTATTCAGAAGGCCCTGTCTGTAATACCTCCTTCTAATAAACGTAAAAGGTCTTTTAAAACTTCTCATAAATTAGATGAATTTTTAAAATACCGCCAGCATTCTGATTTATCTATCTCTGATGAGGATCTATCTGGTTCAGAAGATTCTGCCTCAGATATTGGCAATGACAAATCTTCATATTTATTTAAAATGGAGTTTATTCGTTCTTTATTAAAAGAGGTGTTGATTGCATTAGATATGGAGGAGACTAGTCCTCTTGATATTAAAACCAGTAAACGTTTAAATTCTGTTTTTAAACCTCATGTAGTTATTCCAGAGGTTTTTCAAGTTCCTGATGTTATTTCAGATGTAATTTCTAGGGAATGGAATAGTTTGGATACTTCATTTACTCCTTCTTTAAGGTTTAAGAGACTGTACCCTTTGCCGTCTGATAGATTGGAGTTTTGGGGAAAAATCCCCAAAGTTGATGGGGCTATCTCTACTCTTGCTAAACGTACTACTATTCCTACGGCAGATAGTACTTCTTTTAAAGATCCTTTAGATAGGAAGCTTGAATCTTATCTAAGGAAGGCTTATTTATGTTCAGGTCATCTTCTTAGGCCTGCTATTTCTTTGGCTGATGTTGCTGCGGCTTCAACTTTTTGGTTGGAGGCTTTAGCGCAACAAGTACCAGATCATAATGTGTATAGCATTGTTAAGCTACTTCAACATGCTAATAATTTCATTTGTGATGCCATTTTTTATATCATTAGAATTGATGTCAGGTATATGTCTTTAGCTATTTTAGCTAGAAGAGCTTTATGGCTTAAATCTTGGAATGCGGATATGACTTCTAAGTCAACGTTGCTATTTCTTTCTTTCCAAGGTAATAAATTGTTTGGTTCTCAGTTGGATTCTATAATTTCAACTGTCACTGGGGGGAAGGGAGCTTTTTTGCCTCAGGATAAAAAAATCTAAGGGTAAATTTAGGGCTGCTAACCGTTTTCGTTCCTTTCGTCAGAATAAGGAACAGAAGCCTGACCCTTCCCCTAAAGGAACGGTTTCCAATTGGAAGCCTTCTCCAGTCTGGAATAAATCCAAGCCTTTTAGAAAATCAAAACCAGCCCCCAGGTCTGCATGAAGGTGCGGCCCTCATTCCAGCACAGCTGGTAGGGGGCAGACTACGATTTTTCAAAGATGTTTGGATCAATTCAATTCAAAACCATTGGATTCAGAACATTGTTTCTCATGGGTACAGAATAGGTTTCAAGGTAAGACTGCCTGTGAGAAGGTTCTTTCTCTCACACATTCCAGTGAACCCAGTAAAGGCTCAGACTTTCCTGAAGTGTGTTTCAGACCTGGAGTCATCTGGGGTAATTGTGCCAGTTCCATATCTGGAACGGGGTCTGGGGTTTTATTCAAATCTGTTCATTGTACCAAAGAAAGAGAATTCTTTCAGACCAGTTCTGGATCTAAAAATTTTGAATTGTTATGTAAGAATACCAACATTCAAAATGGTGACTATAAGGACTATTCTGCCTTTTGTTCTGCAAGGGCATTATATGTCCACAATAGACTTACAGGATGCTTATCTTCATATTCCAATTCATCCAGATCACTATCAGTTCCTGAGATTCTCTTTTCTAGACGAGCATTACCAATTTGTTGCTCTTCCTTTTGGCCTAGCAAGAACTCCAAGGATCTTCTCAAAGGTTCTCGGTGCCCTTCTCTCTGTAATCAGAGAGCGGGGTATTGCGGTGTTTCCTTATTTGGACAATATCTTGGTACTTGCTCAGTCTTTACATTCTGCAGAATCTCACACAAATCAACTTGTGTTGTTTCTTCAAAAACATGGTTGGAGGATCAATTTACCAAAAAGTTCCTTGATTCCTCAGACAAGGGTAACCTTTTTAGGATTCCAAATAGATTCAGTATCCATGACTTTGTCTCTAACAGACAAAAGACGTCTGAAATTGGTTTCAGCTTGTCGGAACCTTCAGTCTCAGTCATTCCCTTCAGTAGCTATGTGCATGGAGGTTTTAGGTCTCATGACTGCAGCATCGGACGCGATCCCCTTTGCTCGTTTTCACAAGAGACCTCTTCAGCTTTGTATGCTGAACCTATGGTGCAGGGATTATACAAAGATATCACAATTGATATCCTTAAATCCCAATACTCGACTATCTCTGACTTGGTGGTTAGATCACCACCGTTATGTTCAGGGGGCCTCTTTTCTTCGTCCAACCTGGACTGTGATTTCAACAGATGTGAGTCTTTCAGGTTGGGGAGCTGTCTGGGGATCTCTGACAGCGCCAGGGGGGTTGGAAATCTCAAGAGGTGAGATTACCAATCAATATTTTGGAACTCCGTGCGATTCTCAGAGCTCTTCAGTTCTGGCCTCTTCTGAAGAGAGAAGCGTTTATTTGTTTTCAGACAATGTCACAACCGTGGCATATGTCGATCATCAAGGTGGGACTCAGAGTCCTCAAGCTATGAAAGAAGTATCTCGGATACTTGCATGGGCGGAATCCAGCTCCTGTCTAATCTCTGCGGTCCATATCCCAGGTATAGACAATTGGGAAGCGGATTATCTCAGTCGCCAGACTTTACATCCGGGAGAATGGTCTCTTCACCCAGATGTGTTTCTTCAGATTGTTCAGATATGGGGGCTTCCAGAAATATATCTGATGGCTTCTCATCTAAACCGGAAACTTCCCAGGTACCTGTCCAGGTCCAGGGATCCTCAGACGGAAGCAGTGGATGCTTTGTCACTTCCTTGGAATTATCATCCTGCTTATATCTTTTCGCCTCTAGTTCTTCTTCCAAGAGTGATTTCCAAAATCATAATGGAGCGTTCGTTCGTACTGCTGGTGGCTCTAGCATGGCCACACAGGTTTTGGTATGCGGATCTTGTTCGGATGTCCAGTTGCCAACCTTGGCCACTTCCGTTAAGGCCAGACCTATCTCAAGGCCCGTTTTTCCATCAGGATCTCAAATCATTAAATTTGAAAGTATGGAGATTGAATGCTTAGTGCTTAGTTATAGAGGTTTCTCTGACTCAGTGATCAATACTATGTTGCAGGCTCATAAATCTGTATCTAGAATGATTTATTACAGAGTTTGGAAGACTTACATTTCATGGTGTTCTTCTCATAAGTTCTCTTGGCATTCTTTTAGAATTCCTAGAATTTTACAGTTTCTTCAGGTTGGTTTGGATAAGGGTTTGTCTGCAAGTTCCTTGAAAGGACAAATCTCTGCTCTTTCTGTTCTGTTTCACAGAAAAATTGCTAATCTTCCTGACATTCATTGTTTTGTACAGGACAGTATACACTCATTTTCATATAACTGCATGTAATAGACACTACTATAAAGAATAAGATGCACAGATACTGATATAAAAATCCAGTATAAAATGGTTTAAAAACTTACTTAGAAGCTTTCAGTTTAGCTCTGTTGAAAAGGCAGTTGCAAAGCCCACTGCAAGTGGGAAATAAGACACCCCCCCCCCTCCCCCTTCTTTTGCATATGGAAAGACCCTTTACACAAACAGGAGCAAGCTGGAGAAGGTAGCTGACGGTATTCAAATAAAACTTTGGGGCTTGTTTAGGAGTCTGAAAATCAGAGCAATGTTATTTAAAAATAAGCAAAATTATAAATTTTTTATAAAAAATAAAACTTTATGGGCTTTATAAATCATCTACAAAACATTTATGCAAAGAAAAAATGAGTGTATAATGGCCCTTTAAGTCAATCTCTCCTCCTTGGAGTCTTAATTTGATTTTGAGAGCTTTACAGGCTCCTCTGTTTGAGCCTATGCATTCTCTGGACATTAAATTACTTTCTTGGAAAGTATTGTTTCTTTTGGCTATCTCTTCTGCTAGAAGAGTTTCTGAATTATCTGCTCTTTCTTGTGAGTCTCCTTTTCTGATTTTTCATCAGGATAAGGTGGTTTTGCGGACTTCATTTAAATTTTTACCTAAGGTTGTGAATTCCAACAACATTAGTAGAGAAATTGTTGTCCCTTCGTTGTGTCCTAATCCTAAGAATTCTTTGGAAAGATCTTTGCATTCTTTGGATGTGGAAAGAGCTTTGAAATATTATGTTGAAGCTACTAAAGATTTCAGAAAGACTTCTAGTCTATTTATCTTTTCTGGTTCTAGGAAAGGTCAGAAAGCTTCTGCCATTTCTTTGGCTTCTTGGTTAAAGCTTTTGATTCATCATGCTTATTTGGAGTCGGGTAAATCCCCGCCTCAGGATTACGGCTCATTTTACCAGGTCAGTTTCTACTTCCTGGGCTTTTAAGAATGAAGCTTCTGTTGATCAGATTTGCAAAGCAGCAACTTGGTTTTCTTTGCATACTTTTACTATATTCTACCATTTTGATGTTTTCTCTTCTTCAGAAGCAGTTTTTGGTAGAAAAGTTCTTCAGGCAGCTGTTTCAGTTTGATTCTTCTGCTTATAATTTCAGTTTTTTTCATTATAAGATTAAAACTTTTTGATTTGGGTTGTGGATTCTTTTTTCAGCGGAATTGGCTGTCTTTATTTTTATCCCTCCCTCTCTAGTGACTCTTGCGTGGAGTTCCACATCTTGGGTATTTGCTATCCCATACGTCACTAGCTCATGGACTCTTGCCAATTACATGAAAGAAAACATCATTTATGTAAGAATTTACCTTATAAATTCATTTCTTTCATATTGGCAAGAGTCCATGAGGCCCACCCTTTTTTATGGTGGTTATGATTTTTTTGTATAAAGCACAATTATTCCAATTCCTTGTTGATGCTTTCGCTCCTTTCTTATCACCCCACTTCTTGGCTATTCGTTAAACTGAATTGTGGGTATGGTGGGGGGGTGTATTTATAGGCATTTTGAGGTTTGGGAAACTTTGCCCCTCCTGGTAGGAATGTATATCCCATACGTCACTAGCTCATGGACTCATACCAATATGAAAGAAATTAATTTATCAGGTAAATTCTTACATAAATTATGGGGTGTTTTTTTTACAACCACAGAGAGAGAATCCTAGAACTGGTGTACTTAGTCTTTTCTGTTCCATTTTGTAGGTGATGAAAACAGTGGGGAAGGAAGTGGCAGTGGCTGTGACCCACAGAAGTGTACAAATGAATTTGAATTTAAGACAACAGAAGAGATTGTTCCAAAGGTTAGAAAAGGGGAAGAAAAAGTGGAGAAACCTACAGCCGGTTCTACCAACATGACTTCTTCACTAGCGGTCCTACTTTGTTGCATCTTGTTTACGGTGTGTCAGTGGAGATAATACAAAATGGAATTTTCATCCTTTCAAAATAAACTGTTCTCCATAATGGAAATGCACCTTGTTCCACTTTTGTATCACCCAATGACTTTGCTTTCTATGTCAACGGACAAAGGTGTATTATTACTTTTTAAAGTGTTGCTACTGGGGTAAGCATTGGATTCACCCAGTCACTGTCACTTACTATCATGGAAATGAAATGGACCCTGCAAATTGTCCAAGTTTAATAAGGTTGAAGTGGCAAACACCTTGTATATACAGATCTATAGTTAGCGATGCATATGTGTATTATCACATTTCCATACAGTTAATCCCAAGGTATAACTTAGGCATATAACCAGTCTGCTTTTTATGAGAAATCTGTACCACAGCATTTTTTTTTTATTTATCATATGTTTTGGAAAGAGAAAAAAATGATCAAGCAGCCAGCAAAAAAAATATGCTTTTTTTTTTTTATTTTCCAGTTATCTGACATTTTACTATAGGTTTCTAAAACAGTTACTGAGAGGTAAAGATATTGGGTTTTGCCTAAGCTATTGCAGTTGGTATTGGCATAAGTACATGGTGGACATCGAGAAAAAACTTTTAATCCCATCACTGTTTAATATTTTATACACCCATTATTTGACACAAGCAGAATGTATCTGCCCTGTTGATACTAGAAAGAAGTTAGGACTTTTTGTAGTTTTATTCAGATTCTTACCCTGAATATATATATATATATATATATATATATATATATATTATTATTTTTTTAAACCGTTGCAACATTACAACAATTTTTGTCAAATTATGTATGTATGCGTGTATGATGTGGATTTGCATTTATTAGTGGTACTGCTGACAGTGGAATGAAATACCGTTCGTTTGGCTATGACTAATTTTCCACTGTTATTAAAGGATACAGTCATTTTTGTACTTCATATTTGTAGTAATTTTGGAAGAATTCAGCTAAAAACCAGCTGCTCATTGATACAAGAATCTTTGTTAAACAAAGATTTTATTGCCAGGGAGTTGGGCCCATGCTTATCTACTGGCCTCTAATGTTGGCCTTAAAATTTCTGGACTTTTGCAAAGATTCCCATTTTATAGGTACTGTCCAGAATTGTACATTTTCAAGAAAAACTATATAGTATTTTCAGATCGTTTCCGAAAGTATTAGACTAAAAACTGCCAGTTTCAGCTGCTGAAAAGTATTTTTTGCCTTATATCTATCTATAGTGT